>NW_025765413.1:0-175739 GCF_003918875.1 Haliotis rubra
CATTCCCAATCCCCATTCTCAATCTCATAATTCAATGACAGAACGATACTCACCCAGGTTCGTCCTCAAACAATCCAGGTTTAGTTCATGCCCAGTCTGCCTATCAGATTGGCTAAGCCATTCCCACGCCTTTTCTTAGGGAGGCTGATTCTTTGAGATTACTGCCTGACCTAGCACGGAACACAGACTGAAGGTCATCACACCTCACAGAAGACCAAGGAGTTGGATTCTAGAATCAAGAATCCAAGGAATCATCGAAACTTATGGCTGGCCGAATACATCTATGAATCAAGGCCGAATGCAGCTGAATGATCTTCCAGTGAAACAATCAGGAGGATTGAAACTATATAATGAAGCCATATACTCTAACATGCACATGGACTTCCAGGAATGTTCAGCTGACGAATGATAACATCAATCCTCGAAGTCGACTATCACTCACTCAACATGAAGAACTGAAGATAATTGACAGCTGATTTGAACTCTGAATCACAGTGAGGATCCCTGAGGCTCGAATGATCACTGACAACCCGAATCGACTACCGCCAGGCACTCCGACCTCACCGAGATGCATTCATCCCAGCCATCATTCTTCCACCATATAAGAGGAACCCAGGAACATCCCTGAGCTGATAATCAATCTCATAGGATACCAATGATTCCGAATGAATGGAGATTCCGACCTGATTCGATAGATGACTGAACCTGACATAGTAGATACCTGATGCAGTCACACCCTTGTCAATGATGATACCCACTGTTCAACTGTTCACTCGAATCGATGATCATTCGCCTGTCCTCACCGATGAGACACCATGTCCCGACCATCATTGTACTGGCTCCCTGTTCATCCTCACTCCATCGAACCCTGCCTCGATCCCGACTCAGATCATTCACTCACATGCCATCGAGAAGCCGGCAGTTGGAATTCGGTCACATCCTGAGAGCCCAATCCCAACACTGATCATCCAAGCCCACCTAGGAACCATCATGGAGATCATGAAGGAACCATGTTCAACAGCATCATTGCCATGGTCGACTCCGAAACCAGTCTGCAGGTGCATCAATTACATCACTCAACCGATCTTCCTACCCCATGACACTCATGAAGACCGAACCATCAGAGTCCCATTGACCATAATCGCAATAGCATTATAGCAATGTCTTGGTTTCACCCCAACTATTTCATGATCTCACCATTCGAATTATCCCAAGCACTCGGTTATCACAGATTTGTTGAACCCATTCAACCCCCACCTCACCTTGTCCTTATCTCCTGAAATTAAGAATAGTGGCACTAGACCGGTGCTCTGTCCCGCCCACATCATAATTGACCCACCCAACATGTCACAGTCATCCATAAGGAGCTAAATTATGAATGCCATGAAACCCATTTGATGTTCCAGCAGTCACCAGGCTCCACACTCATCACAGTTCATCACTAGAGCTAATAGGCACACCCAGAACAATCCTATACCCAAGATAGCACACCGAACTCCAAGTGATGGGGCTTTGAAATAACAGCTGGGGTGACAGGGTGTTGGGTTGGGACTTAAGCTTGTATCCCGCAGTAGACTACATCGTAAAAGCATTGTTCACTAATTTAAATCAGGGTTCTGGTCAAGAAAGCTGAACACGGTGAGTGAGCGTATTTCCACGGCACTCACTGACAGTAAGATCTCGGAGGAGGAGTTTCGTCAATCCTCTCTGAACTCACAAAATATGACAAAATGAAACAAGAGATTCGATCCAAGTCTCAGAAGTCCGCTATCAGCGAGGACGAAAAAGTATATAGAACAGGGGATACAAAAAGCCCGCAAGCTTTTATAATCTAACAATTCAAAGAGATCATAGGCTTATTCACATTAAACTGTTTCATCGCCAGCCAACGCGACATAGCAGCACGCGGACATAGATAAAATGAAAATGAAATCAGACGAACCTACCTTGTACTCACTTGAGGGATGGGCCAGGGCAGACAGGAATTATTGATTCCAGACACGCATTCACGCGTGGAATCGCGATGATCTACTAAGCTGAAACTGACCTACTTCAGCCAAGTCCGCTGTGGTAGCCCAGTCGGTTAAGTGGTCGCGCCCATTATGTATAGTCTGCTAAGCTGTACATGTGGGTTCGTATCCCGCCGTTGTCTCTGCAACTTGTGTGATGTGAGAGAAAGTAGCGGCACAATTCCCCAAGGAGGAAGCAATACATTTCTATTTCTCCTTTGGGAATTGTGGCTGCCGGGGACATTTTACTACTTTATCGCTTGAAATTTTTATAGGTTGGGAAAGCAGTAGGGGTAATGGTAGCAAAGAGCTAAGGGTCCGACCAAAGCCTTATTTGGGGAATAAGGCTTTGCAGAGGCTTTTATTTGGAACTGGTCCAAAACCCCATTCCCTATACTACTAATATGTAACACTGAAATACGCTGAATAAGAACGACTGAATATCTATGTAGAAATGAAGTTGAACAACAAGAGTGAAGACTAATTGTATCAAATTGTTTGTTTAATGAACTTAATGCAAGAAGCATAAGAACACAAGGCCATGTTTTTAAAGAACATAGCTTATTATTGAAACACTTAAAGAAAATAATCTTTCATTTTTGCTTTAGAATTTGCCGTTAAAAGTGACATAACTTTATCACGAAACAACAAGTCAATAACACAACTTCATGAAATAAAAATATGAATACACACCCGTATGCTTTCACATATAGCCTAACAATATGGCTAACATATTTACTTTAAACCAAACAAATTTAAAGTCTGAAACAACATGAACTTATACTGATACTAAAAATGAAACATTAACGTTTTGTCGACACTGTTCTTGTACATGTATACAGTCCATCAGTTTGTAATGTCGGGGAAAGTGGGTAAGGCAGGCAAAGGAGCTTGGTGAGAGGGTCTCTGTGGCAGCAGCAAGGGGATCTCTGTCTCTAGTGTCGTCAGGAGTTTTTTTTTAATAACAGGGTTCGCTTGAGCCTGAAGGGGGTTCTTCCTCTTTAATGCGTCTCGTAGATTCTTGTTTAGGAATATGATTGCGTCTGCAGTCTGCGGACTCAAGGCAGCCCGTTGTTTAGTAATGGTGAGTCCAGGCAGCAGAGAACGCGTTCAGATGGAACACTGGTTCCAGGTATACAGAGATACCTCTTGGCAAGTGGTGCTATACGTGGGAACAGGTTCTCATCCTCCACGCCACCAAGATAGCGATAGAGACTTCAAAGTAGACCTTTCTCTCACTCGTGTTTGTGCGTTCAGGAACTCAGTGTATTCTGTTCTGATGTCTCGTTTGTCTTCGATGTCGTCTGATATTTCGATGATGTCACTGAGCAGGAACGACATCGCATCTCCTGATTCACAGAAATTGAATTTCTTCACAGTTGGCTGAGCTGGCTCGAAAGGAGATCCTGGCTCTTTTCACACTTACAGCCGCAGGTAGGTCAACGTCGGTACGCGGCTGGTCATCTGCTGCCTGGAGTGATGAGGTCAATAACTGCATCCCTGGACTTCAGTTCTCTGTTCGGGCTTAAGACACTTCAGGTTTTGTAGCATGGGTCAAGTGCTGACGCTATCAGGGTAGGGATTGTAGGAATCCGTCCTGAAAGAGGCGTGAAGAAAGACCGGCGGAGATTCTCGCTTTCATATCACCGATGATGTTGGTGTCAAGATCTCTCACTACAAGGTGATTGTCAACAAGTGCAGTGACTAAAGGGTAGACGCCAGATGCCGTTGGAAATTCCTCACTACACAGAACTTCTGTTGCTGAAACAAGAGGTTTCAGTGCTATGACAAGCCGGGGTCAACCAACGTCCAGTGGTTGTCCTTTAGGTCTATGTGTTTGTGTTTCTTGAGAAGGGGATCGAAAAGCACTGCAACAATGTCACCATGCAAGAGGGACAGCCGGTCAAGCAGAAAGTAGATGGAATTCCAACGCGTCACAACATCGGGTGATGACATGTTTTGGGGTTTTTCCTAGTTTTTCTGATGACTTTCGAGAAACTGTGTTGCCATTGTCGACTTTGAAAAGAAGGCCACAAGTTTGCGTGCATGCATTAGCATGTTTTCAATGCCAGGTACCTTGAGCCCATCATGAACAGCAAGTTGCAGTGTGTGGGCAAAACAGCGGACATGGGGATAACCAGCCGTTTTTTGCCGCAACTGACATGTTTGAAGCATTGTCAGTTGTAATGCCAGACACTGTATTGATACCAAATTCCTCCTGAATTGATTTCAGATTTGCGGCAATATTTGCACCGGTGTGCTGCCCTCTACACGTCGTGTTACAAGGATGCATGACTTTAAATTCCAATCTGATAAGTAGTGGGCAGTGACAGTGATATAGCCGTGAGTGGCTACGCTTGTCCACATGTCCGTAGTTAGGGCAACGGCAGGTACTGTTTTGAGTACTGATATTATGTTCTCCTTGCAATCTTCATACGACTTCATGAGGTAGTTGTGAATTGTCGCGGCACATGGGACCTGGTAATTTGGGTTCAAAGCTTCACAGAAAGCCCTGAAACCCTCCCCTTTAACAAGGCTTATTGGTCGCATATCTTTAACGCACATAAGCATTGCTTTTGCGTAATACCTTCATACCATTTCCTGTTAACAGGCTTGTGACTTTGCTAACAAAATTACCAAACTGCCCCAGCGTTGTTTGCTGAGCTGGTTTTCTCTACAGTGCTTATTTGTGGGTGCTTACAGGATAAATGCTTGCGCATGGAACTTGTTGTACTACCTGCGTAACTAAGGGAAACACCACAAAGACGGCATTTCGTCTTTTTGGCCACTACATCAAGATCAAAATGCGTCCAGACATTGGATTTCTTCTCACGATCATCCATCTTGATTGCGTGAGGCGTTTAGAGTTATCTTTCCTCAGTGAGTCCTCGAGTCCATTGAATTGGACTCGAGTCCTGCTTTACCCGACTCGGCCCCGAGTACCCGAGTACTCGTGAGAGCCCTAGTGCTGTGTGAGTGAAAATGGCTGATGACCTATGATTTGAAATAAGCCAATCCCAATCAACCAGGTGATCATTACAAATCACATACCTGACAGAAAGATAGAATAACCTAATTACCCTATGACCCTGTAATGGAATGATTCAAAGCAATCAGAGACCTGCATTAAGCACTTAAAACACTATTTGCCGACAACTGCTCATTGTGAACACAATGAACCTCTGTTGAACCCAAAACAACACAGGTGTATATACATTTTGATAAAAAATAACGCAACACATGAAGTTAATATAAATGCTCTTTTGTCCACCCTATTACAATATTGTTGTAGTATTGCTGGAAGCGGTGTAAAACCAAACACTCACTCTTTCGGAAAGAATCAGAATAAGTAATATAATAATCCTTCGGAGTTATAAACAGCATGCCACAAAATAACCTTGTATTTTCACTACTGGTTCTTCTGTGGAAACATCCATTGTGATTTTTTATTTATGAGGGGTGTCTAGGTCCCTTTCCTTTGAATTTATTTGAAATGTATTTACAGATAATCTTGCATAGGGCATTTAATTAAGTACTTCTGTTTCCATTTTAATGATGTTCGGTCTCTATTTGATTTGAGTATGTAAGTAATAACACCTCTTTTAGAGTTGGAGATACTTCATTCTTTTGGAGACATCTTTCATAATTCTTTACATACAATAGTTTTAGTTTTTAAAAAAAATAATGAAATTAAATCAACTGGATATCCAGCCGTACAAGGGATCGTCTTATTTTTTCATATTTTTACAGTAACTGCAGTTTCCTTTTATACATTTTTTCAAATTTTCCCATAAATGGATATTTATGGTGGGTGTTTCTACATCATCTATATAATTACCTCTTCGTACCGTGTTGATGATGGATGGTTTTGTAAAATAGTTCAGCATTTTATCACCACCTTCATTATTATTTGGGATATTTTTGTGATTTTATTTGCTTTCTATTTTCTATGGCATAGAAATATTTAGTCGTTTATGACCTTCCTCATACTAGAGCATTCTATGTCTAATATACTCCTCGCAAAATGTATTAGTCTCATTATATTTTCATTTATTGAAATTGCAAATCATGGAATGATGCAGTTGAAAGGTGAAACATATGTACACACGATTAACAAAATGAATAGAAATGGTATTGAGCAATATTAGATTTACAAATCATCGAAAGCATGTACCCGTGAAACAGTCGTGCAAAATGTGCTGCATTGATGGAGCAAAATGTTAACATTAAGGTTCAAGTCAGATTTAGACAGTGAAGCAGTGTTCAGTAACGCGTATGACCACCACGAACACAGACGCAAGCTTCTACACGTCTTGGCATTGATCAAATGAGCCTTACAGTTGCTGTTGTGGAATGTTCTGCAATTCTCTCTGTAACACCTGCTCAAGGTCATCAAGAGTCTGGGGATGAGCATGGAGACCGTAAACACGACTTCCAATAATGTCCCAAGCATGTTCAATGGGATTAAGATCAAGTTACCTTGCAGGCCAGATGTGTGATGTTGTTGATCTAAACAACATCATTAACAAATCTTTCTCGGGCATTATCATCGATGGACGGGCATTATCATCCATAAAAATGAAGTTAGGAGCCGCTTGTTGTACCAAAGGGATGAATGCAGGAAGGTTTACACCGATCAGGGTGCATGTGTGAAGAGTGGAGCACATTCATGCCACACATTTTGCATGTTGTTTCTGAGGGTGGTTGTGTTCGGGTGATGTTGTCAATGTTATCAGATAAATCAATTTGACAGTCACTAAAGGTTATATATTCTTTGAATAGTTACCTTTCAGTAACATGTCGGTAAAAATCGCTATCGAAATTGATAAAGATATTACACTGAAAATACTTGATGCTTATTTTTGTGTGAGGAGCATACGCATTCCTAGGATTCTTCTTACTATATAGTTTGTTCTAGTTCAATCTTGTATTTCGATAGTTCAGCAAACCTAGTTTCGTACGTATTTTGAACATCTTTTCTAACGTTGTTTTCACGGTTTCTTGTTTCTTAGTTTCTTGCTCAACAGCTCTACTAATGCTGTTATTCTTAGGATAAGAACAGGATGGCGTGGACTTTCTTTTACTTTCATAAGAAAGGTTTCTAACAATAAGCTATCATGAACATTAAGTTGTATATTTGTGTATTTGTTTATTATCATTTTGTCTGTGTCTGGATATGCTTCAGTCTCCATTGATTTGCTGTGCCTAAGAAACTTAACACCCCTGACTGATGGTGACCAATACTGAAATTAACAACACACGTGTTTTCGATGGTTTGATATTTTGTGTCAAATCAAAAGCAAAGTCCCTGCCTTTCAAATGAAGTCATCATTTTGAGGCCGTGTCCAACACGTAGGTCCCAACAACATCAGAATGAACCCAAACTCTCCAGATTGGTCTGTTGATTTGTTATATATATGGTTTAAAAGCCGATAATGTACTGCCGCACACGTATTGTCACAGCTTAGAATAATGTCATAGTTGCTAATACTTTTATCAGTTCGGATGTCACGACTTGCGTGACTGTACGCTCCATACGGAAAATATGTCTTCTTAAAGAAAAAGCATCTATTACATATGTGTCAGTAAGTTGTGAATGCTTGCTCTGTATACTTGTTTCGTAAAACATGACCGGCTTAAATAGTTGTATAATTAATCTGGGTGCCTGTGAGGGAACTATTAACCAAGTCTTTATGTAAATTATATTTATACGTCTAGTTTATAGTCATTTTCCGAAATGATGGTCTGTTTGTGGTTTAAAGCCGCTGTTCTAGTTTGTAAATAATAGACTCTGGACCCGATAGTCTGGTGACTGCCATAATGAGCATCGTCGGTTGTGCCGGTAGGTGTTTGCTTGAGGGCAACTTGCCTGAATTTAAAGAAAAAACACCCCCATGTCCCTTGACACCTTCATTCACATTTTGAACATATTTAAGGAACACTGGTACAACGAAGTTCAGTATCTCAAGTGAATTTGTCTTACCTACTGTCTGCGTGTTGTTTAAAGTCGCACATAGCAATATTCAACTATATACAGACAATAGAACCACAGAAGGGACGTTGTCGTCCTCACAAAAAGTGTCAAAATTTACCAAAGCTCGACAACGCCACACGTGGGCCATTTGTTGTATAGTTGCTGTGTTGCATTGTCGCGTTTCGAATAATATTTAACATTTAAACGAAAGGTAGACAATGCGACATCGCCAAATGTCACTTCTAGGATTCCACAACAGACTGTAATCTAAGACTGATCTAATGTGGTGTCTAATCACCTTTCTTTATCACCTTCAATTACGGACGCGAGAAAGCGATGTGCAAATTCCTCTCTTATTATCACTTTATCGCTTCCTCGTCTCGTATTATACCTTAATCGTGAACCATTTAAAACCGATTTATAAAGCGATGTCCCCTCTCGGCCATGACAGTCGAGCTATTTTATGCACGCCCCGTGTCGTGGGTACGCGCAATGTACCATGACACCGAGCGTAAGACCAGCACAGGTAGCTAAGGTGCTATTCCAACTCTGAACGCCCATATTTGGAACTGATACCAAACACCAATATATATTTTGATCCATACAAACAACAACTTTATTCCACAATGGACAAAAATATTACAGAGGTGTCAGTGTTAATTTGCAGATTCAAATCGACACATACAAAGAATAGCGATAACGGCACAAAGTCAGACACACCAAAAATATTGGAATAATAAGAGCGAACTCGTGTGAGGATTTTTCAGTTACTCAATGTTTTGAAAATACATTTTGTATGTTGATGTTTTCAGGATACACGTTGTGTCCGTGTGTTCTAACATCTGAACAGATAAATTCTGCAGTGACGATACAGACGTCCCCTGTAGATGAAGTATCTGCAGCGAATTCTGTAGCAGGTGGCTCGCTTGCGCCTGTCTGAAACAGAAAGAACACAGAGTGTTTGACTGCTTGTCTAGAATAGCGTGCCTCAGTACACAGGGTGTAGTAGTAGTAGTAGTAGTAGTAGTAGTAGTAGTAGTAGTAGTAGTAGTAGTAGTAGTAGTAGTAGTAGTAGTAGTAGTAGCAGTAGTTGTAGTTGTAGTTGTTGTTGTTGTTTGTTTGTTTTAGTCTCATCTTGTAGTTACAAATATATACATAGTTTTATAGAGCATGCACAAGCCGCCAGAAGACCATAAGAGACTTAAAGAGCATTAAAATACGTGAGATAGATAAAATGATTAAAATAAATTACATAGAATTATACACTTGAAATAAAACATCACACACACACGCACACACACACGCGCGCGCGCACACACACACATAGTATCAGTGGTAAACACAGAAGCGCTCACACAGAGATACACGTTTTCACATTCACCACTCATACTTACACATACAAATACATACACCCACAACCACAGTCATACCAACACATACAAAAAACACATATTAAGCATCACAGTCACGAAGCTTTACTCAATGCACCACTGTGATGGATCTTCACAGGCCTTCAAGCGAACACACATGACTTACCCACCAGTCTTTATCAAACAATAATACTTCCTTTACAAAAAACCTACACACAGACACAGATGCAGACACAGACAGACAAACACAGACGCATGCATAGATCAATCCATCCATCCATACATCCATACATCCCTACATACATGCATGCATGCATACATCCATCCATCAATCCATCCATCCATCCATCCATCCATCCATCCATCCATCCATCCATCCATCCATCCATCCATCCATCCATCCATCCATCCATCCATCCATCCATCATCCATCCATCCATCCATCCATACATACATACATACATACATACATACATACATACATACATACATACATACATACATACATACATACATACATACATACCATGAGGAAATCCATTTCTCGTGTCTCCCGCCTTGATATATCTAGAATATTGCTTACAGTTAAAAGCACAACTCACTCACTCATTCATGTGAGTGCTGTGTGGTCCTGTGCGGTCCTGTGCATAGAGCTCAGGCCACAAATCAGTTGAAGTTAAGGAACGTTGGGAGCGGAGAGACCTCGGATGGGTGACCGTGTTTGGCAGCTTGAATACTGAGAGTTTCTAGGCCATCAGTCCTGCCCCACAACGAAGCACATGTGATACATGTGGTCTCACCTTAGGCAAGTGATTTTGTTCAAAATTGCCTCTGTTCACTAGGTGGGATAAGTCATGTGACTATTAACCTACCAGCGCCTCACCGGCAGCTTGGGTTATCCGGGATTATGATAATCAGCTTCCAGCGAGCAACCAGACAGAAGGATGGATACTAGGCGCTATAAAGAATAATGAATTGTTCTTATATACCTCCACTGACAGCAGTGTCGTCAGCCACGAGGACATAGACGTCGCCTGTGCACCATTGTTTCACACTGTCCAACACAGCTTGGTCAGTCACCAGTACCGGAGTCTTTGTTTGGTCTATTGTGGCCTCAGTCACCTGAGCAGTAAAACAACAACACTAAGGTAGGATTGTCAATTCAGTGAGTGAGTTTAGTTTAACGCAGCACTCAGCAATGTTCCAGCTATATGGCGGGTTGTCAAGTCAGCCTCAATGTAGTTACATGACTATTATATATAGAACGTCACTGCAAAAGAATACCCAATCTTGACTATCCTCAGAAACAAATTCCCTTTAGTGTAAAGTGAAAAATACCTGTGAAAATTATATGCATGGATCACTAAAAATCAGTGATGACATCAGGTGTTCACAAAAAGGGAACGCATGTCCCGAAAGCTAAGGTCCATCTAGCGCCAACAAGATCTGAAAGGTTCAGGTCCACTTGAAATACATTAAGCCAAAAATTGAATTTCGGACCACTGAAACTTCTGATACATTACCGCCTCCAAATTGAAACAGGTCGATATATTAATCAACCCAGACCAAATAGATTATGTTTTGTATGTAAAGTTAACTTTATTGAAAATGAATTTCATTTTATTTTGGTATGTAAATGTTATGAAAATCTGAGATGTTTGTATTTACCACACAATTTCTATTCGAATCCCACTATTCATAAGTATGGTCATGACAACTGGCAATCCATATATTGTAAATAACTTAGCTATTTATATACACAATGCAATGAAACTTAGAGATTCACTTCTATGCCAATAATATCATATTTCCTTTTGTCTATTTTGTTAATTAACTTATTGTCTTCTGAACTATATATGCACATATGTACCGCTCATATGTAATCCTGAAGTGTAACCTGGGCCTATGGCCTCCACTAAAAAGACAATAAAGATTGATTGATTGATACTTATCGAAAAACACTCAAATGTGTTTTCGATCTCTGCGGACAAAACTAAACTCGCCAAAGATACATTAAACTGTACTCACTTCGGCTGGCAGCGGGGCTGGATCTTCGTCAATGAAGCAGGTATCGTTACCCGCAATCTTAAACACACGGCGGCCCTGTGGAAATAGTTGGACAAAAACATGAAACTAGTGTAAGGACGTGTTCAATCCATGTTCTATTACTTTATTACCCTTACAGCAAATTTACATTTATATCGAAAATAACAAATATTTAAATTTGTATCCGTTCCATTGATACAAATATGGCTAACACTCGCCAAAACCTTCCCAGGAGACTGGTGATAAGGCCAACAAAGATTTTCATACCACCAAATTCAGCCTTCATTTTGGGCTTTTGGGCTTTAATTTTGTGCATATTTGGGCACTTGTTCAAATAGAATCATTGAATATAAGAAAACTGAGAAACTGTTGTATCGAACGAAAAATAAAATTTAAACATTTATTTTTACAATAACAACAAATGCTAAATATGTTAATCGATTATCTAAAAATAATATCGATATATAATGAACTATATTTCCATTCTACCACCAACCGTAAAACAATATTGTGAAAGATCCGTAAACCTCAATTATGAGGAGCTTAACCGTGTAAGACATCCTGATCGAGTAAATGCTGATATACAAACATGTTACCTTTTCGTCAACACCGACGAAGACGTTGTCGGCCTCCCCAGGTACTGACGACACACCTGTCCCATTCTCACAGTCCTCCTCCACCAGGGCACCATTGTCCATCTTCTCACACTGACCACATAGTTCACAAGAAAACAATGAGGAGAATGACGCTAGACAGGCCAGTTACCAACGTCAACTGGTTTAACATGGTATGATAATGCCACGGTTTAAGAGAAACTATACCAGTTATTGCCGTCAAACAACAACAAAGTTTCTTCTCAAAGAAGCTAACCAATTTAATTGTAAAGCCCTCTTAAATGCGCAAATCATTTTAGTGTATATGCAAGTGCTTTTGGCCTCGGGGCATGTAAAACAAACTACACCAATCTTGTCTCGAATGAATGATTTCATTACACCAAAGGGTCATTACGAAAAAAATCATCTTTTGTCAGTAGTTAAACATACTTTTCTTCCAATTAATATCAGATGTTTAGTATATACCTACATATTAATATCAAATATTTATTCATGATATTTAGAAACTTTTATAAAATAGACAGCATAGGTAAACTCATGCCAATTGTTCGTGTTAAACTATATTTGAAAGAACTTACTCACCAAGAAAACTTAAATATATTGAAGCATGTGATCACACCCCTGATGTCCCATATGAGAATACTATTTCCTGGTCAACGTGAAAATTGGAAACAAAGTTGAACTCATGTCATTTTGTCAGTTCTCTAAAATAGTTTTGTTCAAATTAATGCCAACTTATTAGTATATATTTATATTTTGGACAAATATTTATCCATGTTGTTGAGAAACAGCAATGGCAAATCATGGTGTCCCACTGACTATGTATTCGCAATGTTTACATCTGGACCTGATAGTCACTTTTAGCTTGAAACATGACTTAGTTTTGAATTTAGTTGTTTAATGCTGAACGTATATTCGTATATGTTTACACAGCATTGGCAAACCCATGTCAATGGGGTGCATTTAGCAAAATTGAAAACAAAATAAAGATTTAACATGTGATCCAAATCGTGACAATGCATTCGAAATGTTTACGTCTGGACATGTTTCTTACTGCTAAATTAGTGATGAAATATGACCTATTTTTTCATTTCGTTGTTTAACGCCGAACAATATTATGCCGAAACTATTAAGGATGTAGCTACCATGCAGTCTCACTGTCACTATGAAAAGAAACAGATAGGAGGGGTCGTCTCAAAAGCAAAACATGGGGTCGGGCTTGGGGATAGAGATATCAGCTAAGATAAGATAATCCTTTAGGGCAATTATACTGGGGAGGTACACGGCACGTCATAACAATTTACAAATAATATCCAGTCCTGTCGATCTTCGGGTGGTCATCCCACCTATATACTACGATGCGTTTCTATGGTTTTTCGGGTATCATACTCTTTTACATATCTCAACATAAACTATATGAAACTATATGAAAGAAAGACACGTTAGATGTTAATCAAAAGATGAGACATCGTCAACATACATGCAAAAGCACAAAATATCTTTGAGATGACCCCTTGTGCCTGTAGGCAGCACGTGCATTTCATGCCAGGTGGGTCGACGGTCCGTCGTCATACCTGGCTGAGCGATCTAATTGCCATCTATAGTCCGACCTATTGTTTTCAGCCGCTATTCAGTTTTTTTCTTAGTTTTGCACGATTTTACGAGTAAACATGCTTTTCTGGATATCGTATTACGCATCCCACTGAACGCCCAGTTAGGCCGATGTGGGTTATTTCGACATATGCTATTTGCAATTGTGTAAATTTTAGGGATACAGAGTAACAGCCTAAAAACAGTTTTTTTCTATTTCCGACAGTACTATAGTATCTGTACAAAAACTAAACACTAAAACACGACACAAAAACAACAACACACTATAACGAAAAGGATCCAAAACAAAAGCCAACGGTTACTTACTTTCGTCACTAGGGGAGTTGAATAGCCAAATGCGCAGAAGCACAGGACCAGTGCAAGAACAAATGTTACCTGGAAAACAGCCAATTAAAGTAAAAACAATATAATGTAAATACATACTAACATTTGTATAGCGCCGATATCCAGCTCAGCTCAGCTGCTCAAAGGCGAAATGGGACACAAGTGATTCCACTACAAGCTAGACATGCGAGGGTCGTTCAAAAAGTAGTCGGCCTAACTGTATTCTCGATGTCTAATGTTTGAAAAGCTTCCAGTAGATTTTGAAGGAATCATTAGCAAAGCCATATCCAAAATTTCACATATGCGGGTAATGTGGTTAAGGAGATATTAGTCATCACAACCCATTTGGGTATAATATTTCAAAAAGAAAATACAGAAAATGAAAAACGAGCTGTCATTTGGTACCTGTTGGATAATGGTATGCCCTCAGATAATATTTTATAAAATATATTCAGTATAGTATTGAATGACTTCCCGTCATATTCAACATTCAAAGATTAGGATTGCCTGATTTATATTTAGACAGGGGCTGTTTTTTTAAGGCCGTCCCCTTTTTATTCTGTCAAAAACATTGTGTCCAGATATTCAAGCTGGCCCTGTTTACAATATATTGAGAGCTGACACTTGTGTGACCATTCAGTATTTAGTTTGAATCCTTGACATCGTGTATGAATAAGTGAAAACATTAGAATAAGTTATGTCCTTATGATTACCTACTCTGAACGGGGGTGGGTAGTGTCTCCAAAACAAGCTCTTTCAGTAAACATGAAGGGGGGAGTCACTTTAACAAGCGATTGCAGTTTCAGATTGCTTCTTTATGCACTTTAATATCTAAATTTGATTCTAGCGGTTTTCTACCTATCTCAAACACACAAAATGTGTCTTGCATATTTTGTTTCCTGAAGTTTGTGATGCATTTATTGCAGATTTTTGCGTTTTGGGGGGTACCAAGATAAAAAGTAAAACAAAATTGGGATCTTGCGGCTGGAACATAGCAAAACCAATTTGCTTGAGATTGACAGAAAATTAAAACATAAAAACAGCTGAATTTGTATCATTTTCTAGGTAAGGCCGACTACCTTTTGAACGACCCTCGTATACCACATTTAATTACATTCTGAACGAAAATTAGTACGCAATCTGTCGTAAATTGTATTGGGATGTTTCAGTTCCAGGAAATGCATATTGAAAGAATTTGAGACTATGGCTCGAAATGCAAAAGTCAAATTTAGGTACTTACGAAAAATACAATATTACGATAAACTGAACATGTGTGCTGAGCCTCATGGCAGATTAGACAGTATGGAATTCTATAACAGACTGAAATAAATTGCCTAATCAAGGAAAGAGTAGTTTCTGTTTTCAGTGTAGTCGGAGATCCGTGATGAAATCAAGCAAAAGATAAAATTATCGTATAAAACGGAAATGTTGTAGATCCCTTGGAACAAGTAATTCTTTACATTTGGATTAAATAGTCATTATGCATCAGTTATACTTATAACTAGGTGTTTCCTAAGTGAGATAAAGAATAATTAACGACGACGATGGCAAGGTGAGCTAAAGATTACTGGGCGTTGACAACTACTGAAGATGACTTGTGACCTGCGACGACATAAGTCACCCGAGTAAAAAGAAAGTTTAATCCCAACACAAAAAATGCAATTCAAAATGTTACTTACTTTGACGCCCATGGTCTTCAGATTTCAGATGCTGAGTTGACAACTTCGGTTTCTTTATGTCAGTTCAGGATCACGCTTCCGTTGATTCTGTCCTCAGTCAAGATTTAAGCCACATTTTATACATTCGGTGAGTCGGAGCTAAACCAATCAAAAACTCTGATTGCACAAGTAAAAATTCCCCGAACTGTTTTCTTGCGCAATTGTTCTTGAGCTTGAAACAGGATTGAACGTTGCCACGGCTTTGTTGACGAATGTGTGTCACATAACGCATTGTTGATAACTTGTTGAATATTCATATACATTCGGGGAGCCTTAGTTAAGCCAATCAAAAACTATTTGCACAAGTAGAAAATCCCCTAAAAATATTTTGCACTAACACTTCTTTGTTGAAATGGAAAATCACCATATTTGTTCTACACGGAGTTCTCCAAGCAAGGTAGTGAAATGCCATTATAATCTAAAGCTGATCATTTTAAATGATATTGCAGATTTTTTTAACAATGTCCTTGAAACTCAATCCTCAGCATTTAGTTTTAATATTTGTTTTATTTGGCATGTTTATTTCATTGATGAAACGTGGAAATGGTGTCCAATACCAACTGTGAAGTTAATGAAAGCATAGTGTTCATTAAAGGGATACTTCAAAATACATTGTCGCAGAAGTTTTTTTTAACCGAATTCGGGTATTTTTTATTTAACCCTTAACATTCAAAAGTTTATGAAATCAGAAAATTGGAACTTTTGTCTGCTAGAGAAAGTATAGACACGACACAGCGTTGAGCTCCAATGGTGTGTTAGAATCTGATGTTGATGGGTTCGAATCCCGACATGAATATGATCCTTCCTTTATTACAAGTTTCGATTTAGCCTTAAATACTTCGAGTAAAATGCTTTTGAGAACAGAGTTAAATGTACTGTCTTGCACAGTACTCCTTCAGTATGGCGTCCGTCATTATATATCTCACCCTCACTCACTCTCTCACACACACGGGTGCACGTACAGTCAGTAATACACGCTCCTTACGCTCCATCACAATTTATACACTGAGTCCCTACTGGAAATAATAAGGAGAATATGAAGCAAAGTAAGGAGACGTTGTAAGTAAAAAGTTTCGACTAAACTTAAATATTTCGTGTAAAATACTTTTGAGAACGGAGTTAAATTACTGTCTTACACAGTACTCCTCAAATATGAGTGAGTGAGTATAGTTTTGCGCCGCTTTTAGCAATATTCCAGCAATATCACGGCGAGGGACACCAGAAATGGGATTAACACATTGTACCCATGTGGGGAATCGAACCCAGGCCTTCGGCGTGACGAGTGGACGCTTTAACCACTAAGCTACCCCACCGCCCCTGCAATATGACGTTAGTCATTATCACTCTCTCTCTCTCTCTCACACACACACACACATACACACATAAATAAGGAGAATGTCAAGCAAAGTAAGGAGACATTGATGTGCACACACATCGAAGCGCGATTTTGAGTTATGTATTCAAATTGCAAATACATGAAATCTGAAATGTATAGAAAAAAACTTGCAATCCTCTACAGCTTTGATGGGTTACAATATGGTGTTTGATATAGGTAAGATGAAAGACACAGCACAACGGTCTCCACTTTCTGATTTAAAATTTTAAAACTATTATTCCGAAAGTTTAATGTGCACCTAACCGAACAAACCGGTTGTGAGTTATACATGTAGTTATGACAAATATGAATTCGTTTTATGGTCAGACTATACTCGTTATATGAACCTTCACAGGCTTCTACAAAATACACACATCTGTGACATATGTGATCTGAATGACGTCAGTGTAATGACACGCGCACGCGCACGCGCGCACACACACGCGTACACAGGTACTTGTACACATACGAACGCGTACTCAAGCACACACACACAAGTACACAAGCACACACACAAGTACACAAGCACACACACAAGTACACAAGCACACGCACACATACAAACACACACACTTTCACGCTCTCTCTCTCACACACATACACAAACTATACGCATGCACGCACGCACGCACGCACGTAAGCATGCACGTACGCACGCAAAATAACTTCGTCGAGTGTAACTTGCCACGGGATAATTAACGCTAAGTGTATGAAATGGTGTTGATAAGTGTTTATTGAAAAATACAATTCATGATGATATGACGAAATATGCCACACAAAAAAATAGAAAACATTTCATCTGAACGCTTCATACGTTATATCAAAATGAAGTACAACTATCTCACACTCAATATTTCAACATTCTACTTTAAGCGGAGTGGTTTGTTTTTTAAATCTTTTCATCATAAACGCCCCCAGAGTCCACTCGGTGAGCAAGACATAAAACGGGTTTAAAAATATACGCTTTCTGCTTAAAAGAGATGGGTTCTAGGAAAAGCCAGCAATACAAGATTGAGGTCAAAGAGTATGTACATATTGTTGTTTCATGTTAAGCGTACAGTGGAAAACTACCCCGGGTAAAAAGACACTGAATGCACTCCGGTATCTGTTTTTTTGCATCCGGGTTCAGCGTTTGTCTCTGTCATACATATTTGTCAACAACCCACTATATATAGTGACTATATGTGTGGACTAGGCTAACTGCCTGTCAAACACATTTTGCTAAAGAGTCATATTGGGAAATCTTCCGCCGTGTTTCACAGTTTTGCATTAAACTGCAGTTAAACGTATCTAACGTTTTATATATAAAGGTTTAAACACATATAGTTAAAACATGTGTATCTATCAGCATAACATTACCGTCATGAAAACATACAAACAATAACGGGATTCCTTTATTCGTCATGTTTAGTGTAAGATCAGAGTATGGTGTAGTTTGGATAGTGAGTTGGTTTCATTGCAACTGTGAACAATATTCCAGTTATATTAGGGCTTATAATTAAGGAACACACAAAGGTATAGACAAAACATGTATCTGCAAGCACTACAACATAGCCATTGAACATACATACACATGTACCCTAACGGAATATTTGTATTCCTGATGTTTAGCGTGTATGTATATACTGGAATATGTTGTACTATGAGTGAGCTGGTTTCAACGCAACTGTGAACAGTTATATTAGGGCTTAGAATTATGTTAGGATTTGTAATTAAGGAACACACAAAGGTACAGACAAAACATGTATCTACAAGCACTACAACATAGCCATTAAACATACATACACATGTACCCTAACGGAATATTTGTATTCCTGATGTTTAGCGTGTATGTATATACTGGAATATGTTGTACTATGAGTGAGCTGGTTTCAGTTATATTATGGCTTATAATTATGTAAGGGTTTGTAATTAAGGAACACACAAAGGTACAGACAAAACGTGTATCTATAAGCCCAACAGCACCGTCATGAAAACATACAAACCATAACGGCATTCCTTCATTCCTAATGTATCGCTGACAGGTTTTTAAAATTTACTTTCAATAACTATAAATCCATAATTTGATTTAGTCACGATATGGCTGAAATAATGCCGATGTGACTTAACATATTATTTCACTTAACTCACTCATTTCTAATGTTTCTGTATGAGATTTCACTATTGGAATATGGTGTACCATGAGTGAGTTGCTTCCAACGCAACGAAGTGTGAACATTATTCCAGTTACATTAGGGCCTATAATTATGGACCACACAGAAGCATAGACAAAACATGTATCTACACGCACAACACTACCGTAATGAAAACATACCTACCCTCACGGGATTCCTTTGTCCCAAATGTTAGTGTATGGGTTTTTACTATTAGAATATTGTGTACTATGAGTGAATTGTTTTAATGTAGCTGTAAACATTATTCCTTGTATATCACGACTTATAACTAAAGTGAAATAAGCGTGTGGAGTATTGTGGAGGACTTGGTCAGATGATCCTTGAAAAGTAATTGAGTATGCAATTCTACTCAACGAATGGCTGAAATAAATCAGCAGTCTGGCAAGTTATAATATGTATAAAATAGTAATTTAGAGATACATTATATAACATGCTGTCACGCCTGAGGAATGTAAGTCTTCACTGTAGGGCTGGGACGGATCCACATTTTCTACCCGGGTACCCCACCCGCTATTACCCTACCCTACACGGATACCCGTTATGTTAATTCCTGACATCAAATTTACAACAAATGGCAATATATTCTTCAGCTCGGAGGCTAAAATTTCTAGTTTTTCAATATCTTAACCATGTACATGAATTATATTAAAAAGTGACTGTAAATTATGGCTAAATCTTCAAAGACAATACAACCTATTAATCATGAAAGAATAACATATTACATTTACTATTATTCACATGAGCATAACGGGTCCGGGTATTGAGACGGGTTTCCGGGTCCAACTCATTACCCACCCCTCCCGGGTATCTCGGGTTACCCGTCCCAGCCCTACTGCACGACTCATAGCGGTTCGGACCACTGGGTCAACCGTACCCAACACTGACCGTGGCCGTCATGGTGACCGTACCCGTGACTGGGGAATCCATACGCTGCACACAGTGAACCCATCATTACTGGACATGTCACTTGACATTTTCATTCTATGACCTGTCGAGAAACGGGTTAAAAGCTGTTCTTCAGCAACCCATGCTTGTCGTAAGAGGCGACTATGGCATTCGATGGTCAGGCTCGTTGAATTGGTTGACACATGCCATGGCAGCTCAACTGTGTTGATCGATGTTCAGTATGTTGATCACTGGATTGTGGCCAACGTCATTATCATTTACATATAGCTGGAATATTGCTGAGTGCGGCGTTCAACAACAAACGAACTCTCATTTAATGGACATATATTTTCGGATTAAGGAAATTTCTTGTGTAAGATTCAATATTCGACTCCTGAAAAGTGGTCGTTCAATAAACAGAGGTCCTCGTTGTGGTCATTTTGTATGGAAACAAGTGGGCATACATATAACAGTGTTGATCAGTGGGACTTATTTCATAGGGTATTGTAAATATCTTTCAAACAAGTCCAACGAGTGCTGACACTGTTATTTTCCAGCTGTTTTTGTACAGGTGGTTTGTGTGTCTACTCAGGGCGTTAGTTATGCATCGTTGGTGCTATTGACAGTCTCTTTGTGTCACCAACTGAATCACGTTCAGAATAAAGTTCTATTTGAAAAGGATTTCTTAAAAATCAGTCATTGTACATTCATAAGACTTGAAGCAATATATACTTCCTTTCAAAAGTTTAGAGTCACTAGTGTAAATAGAGCCACTTACTTCAGGCAATTTGCGAATTATTAACAAAACTTTACACTTAAACGCAGTTGTTCACATGCACGATATTTGTACATGCTTTTCAGCAATTCGATGCCTGATCCTCGAGCAATTCATCAGCATAAGGTTTGCAGTTGGTTCCCCCAAGTTAGTGGAGAAATCAATCTTCGATTTAACAATATATATGTACATAACATATAGTGAGCGTTTTAAGTGAGTCTAAACTTTTGAAAGGAAGTATATATTCGCGATACTCTTCAACGAAACCCAATTATTTTGAAAATGGCACACGTAACATTTTAGATGTTACAGAAATAAATATTCTAGAGCTTTTGTTGGGTTGAGGATGGCTGTGGTGGCGATTAGATGCCTGACTTAGAGTGAGGGTACGAATCCCGGATGAGACTCGACCTGATACGTACTTGAATCTTGTCTTTATTGAGAAAGAGTAATCTCAAATACAACATAGTTATGTTACATATAACTGATTTGGTTTACCGTTTTTCCTCTAATAAGTACCGGAGCGTATTGGAGGCCGCCGCTTAAATTTTCAACGGAAATAAATATAGATTCTCTATTGGTATTTCATTTGCAAACGCCATTGCGAATAAGTGGCACACTCGGTGGTGATTAGAGACCCTGCGCTTAGTGGAGACCCGACGCTAAATAGAGACCCTGCGCTTGTTGGAGACCCGGCGCTCATTTCTTGAACAGTTGCTTTACCCCCGGCCCTTGAAAGAGACCCTGCGCTTGTTGGAGACCCGGCGCTCATTTCTTGAACAGTTGCTTTACCCCCGGCCCTTAAAAGAGACCCTGCGCTTGTTGGAGACCCGGCGTTCATTTCTTGAACAGTTGCTTTACCCATGGCCCTGATTAGCGATCCTGCGCTTGTTGGAGACCCGGCGCTCATTTCTTGAACAGTTGCTTTACCCCTGGCCCTTATTAGAGGCCTTGCACTTGTTGGAGACCCTGCGCTCATTTCTTGAACAGTTGCTTTACCCGCGTACCTTAAAAGAGACACTGCGCTTGTTGGAGACCCGGCGCTCATTTCTTGAACAGTTGCTTTATCCCCGGCCCTGATTAGAGACCCTGCGCTTGTTGGAGACCCGGCGTTCATTTCTTGAACAGTTGCTTTACCCATGGCCCTGATTAGAGATACTGCGCTTGTTGGAGACCCGGCGCTCATTTCTTGAACAGTTGCTTTACCCCCGGCCCTGATTAGAGACCTTGCGCTTGTTGGAGACCCGGCGCTCATTTCTTGAACAGTTGCTTTACACACGGCCCTTAAAAGAGACCCTGCGCTTGTTGGAGACCCGGCGCTCATTTCTTGAACAGTTGCTTTACCCCGGCCCTTAAAAGAGACCCTGCTCTTGTTGGAGACCCGGCGCTCATTTCTTGAACAGTTGCTTTACCCCCGGCCCTTAAAAGAGACCCTGCGCTTGCTGGAGACCCGGCACTCATTTTTTTAACAGTTTCTTTATCCCCGGCCCTGATTAGAGATCTTGCGCTTGTTGGAGACCCGGCGCTCATTTCTTGGACAGTTGCTTTACCCCTGGACCTGATTAGAGACCTTGCGCTTGTTGGAGACCCGGCGCTCATTTCTTGAACAGTTGCTTTACCCCTGGCCCTTAAAAGAGACCCTGCGCTTGTTGGAGACCCGGCGCTCATTTCTTGAACAGTTGCTGTACCCCTGACCTTTAAAGAGACCCTGCGCTTGTTGGAGACCCGGCGCTCATTTTTGAACAGTTGCTTTACCCCAGGCCCTGATTAGAGATCCTGCGCTTGTTGGAGACCCGGCGCTCATTTCTTGAACAGTTGCTTTACCCCCGGCCCTGATTAGAGACCTTGCGCTTGTTGGAGACCCGGCGCTCATTTCTTGAACAGTTGCTTTACCCCTGGCCCTTAAAAGAGACCCTGCGCTTGCTGGAGACCCGGCGCTCATTTCTTGAACAGTTGCTTTACCCCCGGCCCTGATTAGAGACCCTGCGCTTGTTGGAGACCCGGCGCTCATTTTGTGAACTTTTGCTTTACCCCGGCACTCAAAGAGACCCTGCGCTTGTTGGAGACCCGGCGCTCATTTCTTGAACAGTTGCTTTACCCCCGGCCCTTAAAAGAGACCCTGCGCTTGTTGGAGACCCGGCGCTCATTTCTTGAACAGTTGCTTAACCCCTGGCCCTTAAAACAGACCCTGCGCTTGTTGGAGACCCGGCGCTCATTTCTTAGTCAGTTGCTTTACCCCCGGCCCTTAAAAGAGACCCTGCGCTTGTTGGAGACCCGGCGCTCATTTCTTGAAGAGTGGCTTTACACCCGGCCCTGATTAGAGACCCTGCGCTTGTTGGAGACCCGGCGCTCATTTCTTGGTCAGTTGCTTTACCCCTGACCCTGATTTGAGACCCTGCGCTTGTTGGAGTCCCGGCGCTCATTTTGTGAACAGTTGCTTTACCCCGGCCCTTAAAAGAGACCCTGCGCTTGTTGGAGACCCGGCGCTCATTTCTTGAACAGTTGCTTTACCCCTGGCCCTAATTATAGACCCTACGCTTGTTGGAGACAAGGCGCTCATTTCTTGAACAGTTGCTTTACCCCCGGCCCTTAAAAGAGACCCTGCTCTTGTTGGAGACCCGGCGCTCATTTCTTGAACAGGTGCTTTACCACCTGCCCTTAAAAGGGACCCTGCGCTTGCTGGAGACCCGGCACTCATTTTTTGAACAGTTGCTTTACCCCCGGCCCTGATTAGAGATCCTGCGCTTGTTGGAGACCCGGCGCTCATTTCTTGAACAGTTGCTTTATCCCCGGCCCTAAAAGAGACCCTGCTCTTGTTGGAGACCCTGCGCTCATTTCTTGAACAGGGGCTTTACCACCTGCCCTTAAAGGGACCCTGCGCTTGATGGAGACCCGGCGCTCATTTCTTGAACAGTTGCTTTACCCCGGCCCTGATTAGAGATCCTGCGCTTGTTGGAGACCCGGCGCTCATTTCTTGAACAGTTGCTTTACCCCTGGCCCTGATTAGAGACCTGCGCTTGTTGGAGACCCGGCGCTCATTTCTTGAACAGTTGCTTTATCCATGGCCTGATTAGAGACCCTGCGCTTGTTGGAGGCCCGACGCTCATTTCTTGAACAGTTGCTTTACCCTGGCCCTGATTAGAGACCCTGCGCTTGTTGGAGACCCGGCGTTCATTTCTTGAACAGTGGCTTTACCCCCGGCCCAGATTAGAGACCTTGCGCTTGTTGCAGACCCGGCGCTCATTTCTTGAACAGTTGCTTTACCCCTGACCCTGATTAGAGACCCTGCGCTTGTTGGAGACCCGGCGCTCATTTCTTGGTCAGTTGCTTTACCCCGGCCCTTTAAAAGAGACCCTGCGCTTGTTGGAGACCCGGCACTCATTTTGTGAACTTTTGCTTTACCCCCGGCACTCAAAAGAGACCCTGCGCTTGTTGGAGACCCGGCGCTCATTTCTGGAAGAGTGGCTTTACACCCGGCGCTGATTAAAGACCCTGCGCTTGTTGGAGACCCGGCGCTCATTTCTTGAACAGTAGCCTGAGCATCGATCTACGCAGCTGGGATACGATGACACATGTCAACTAAGTAAGTCTGCCCACCCAATCCTGTTAATCGCCTCTTACGACAAGCATGAGTTACTGAAGATCAATTCTAACCGGACTTCACGGGTCCAACTCCAGCCTACATTTGGAATTGCTAACAAAAAACAATAAATATTTTGATCTCTAAAAGCAACAACTTTATTCCACAATAGACAAGAAATTTACAGAGATGTCAGTGTTAATTTAAAGACTTAATTAAAAAAAAAATAAAGAATAGTCATAACGGGACAAATTCAGACACCCTGGAACCATAAGAGCGAACACCTGTGAGGATTTTACATGTGATAGTATATACATTTTACATGCTGCTGTTTTTCAGGGTACGTGTTGCGCCTGTGTGATCTAACAGCTAACAGAAACAATACGCAGTGACGATACTCGTCGAAAGAGCGAACGAACGAGCGAACTCGTGTGAGGATTTTTCAGTTACTCAATGTTTTGAAAATACATTTTGTATGTTGATGTTTTCAGGATACACGTTGTGTCCGTGTGTTCTAACATCTGAACAGATAAATTCTGCAGTGACGATACAGACGCCCGTAGTAGATGTAGTATCTGCACACTACTCTGTAGCAGATGGCTCGCTTGTGTCTGTCTGAAACAGAAAGAACAGAGAATGTTTAACCACTTGTCTAGAATAGCGTGCCTCCGTACACAGGGTTAACAGATTCAGATTCTTCTATTCTCCATAGGACCACCAAAGGTGGTGTAAGAGTGAATCACAAGGTATGATAAAATAGTATGGCGAGGGAAGATTTAGGGCTTGTAGCAACCAACAAGAAGCAGCTTCACTCATTGCACCACTGTTGTGGATCTACCTAGGCCTTCAGGTCGACAAGCGAACGGTTTAATCATGACTTATCAACTAGACTTTATTAAACAATAATAATATCTTTACAAAAAACTATACACACAGAGAGACTCACAGACACAGACACAGATATACAAACACTGACAAAGACCGAAACATAATCATTCATTCATTCAGTATTAATACCTCCAGTGACAGCAGTGTCGTCAGCCACGAGGACATAGACGTCGCCTGTGCACCATTCTCTCACACTGTCCAACACAGCTTGGTCAGTCACCAGTACCGGAGTCTTTGTTTGGTCCATTGTGGCCTCTGTCACCTGAGCAGTAAAACAACAGCACTAAGGTACGGTTGTCAAATCAGCCTCAATGCAGTTACATCACTATTAAATATAGAACGGCAGTGCAAAAGAATACCCAGTCTTTACAATGATCAGAATCAATTCCGGTTGGGGTGAAGGGGAAAATAACTTTGAAGATCATTGGAATTGATCACTGCAAATCAGTGATGACAACAGGTGTTCGCGAATAGGGTGAGCATGTTCTGAAAGCCAAGGTCCATTTAGCGCCAACAAGATTCAAGTCCACATCAAGCCGAAAATTGAATTTTGGATCACTGAAACTGCTATTACACTAAACTGTACTCACATCGGCTGGCAGCGGGGCTGGATCTGAGACAATGAAGCAGGTTTCGTTACCCGCCACCTTAAACACACGGCGGCCCTGTGGAAAATGTTGGAAACAGCTTGAAATCAGTTTAAAGCTATGTTTAATATTGATACAAATAGGCTACCGACAGCTAAAAACTTCCCATGGAACTGGTAATTGGCCCAACAAATAATATTCATACCACCAAATTCAGCCTTCATTTGTAACCATTTGGCGTAAATATGAACTCATTGAATATAAGAAATCTGAGAAACTGCATTTATTAGTTAAATATTTATTTCGAGCAAATTAAAATGATATAATTTCTAATTCTGTTCATCGTGTTAACTTATTATATTAACATAATATCGATATAAAATATATAACGAAATATATTTTCATTCTAACACCGACTGTAATACAATATTGTGAAAAATCAGTAAAGCTTAGTTATGAGGAGTTTAACCGTGTAAGACATGCTATCCTGGTATAGAAATGCTGATAAACAAACAGGTTACCTTTACGTCAACACCGACGAAGACGTTGTCGGCCTCCCCAGCTACTGACGACACACCTGTCCCATCCTCACAGTCCTCCTCCACCAGGGCACCATTGTCCATCTTCTCACACTGACCACATAGTTCACAAGAAAACAGTGATGAGAATGACGCAAGACAGGCCAGTCACCAACTGATTTAAGATGTTATACTAAAGCCACAACAGTATTCCGCTGACCACCTGATCCATTTAGTCAACTCGTTCGGCAGGTCATTTTCACATTTATTTCGACATTACTGACATCTTCAATTGCTTTGGAGATATCTTGAATTGAATTAGAGGCATCTAAAATTGTATTGAACATGTCTTCAATTCTGACTGTTACAGATTAATTGAAGACATCATTTATACATTGCAAGATATTTCATGTACTCCCTACCAATGAGAAACTATATCAGTTATTGCCATCACACAATAACAGAGGTTCTTCTCAAATGAAGCTTCATAGTTTAATTGTAAAACCCTCTTAGCTGCGCAAATAATTTTTTTGTGGATATGTGAATAGTTTGGCCAAATGGTTTTGGTTTTAATACCAAATTATTAGTATACATTTATATTTTGGACATATGTTGATAACAAACGTTTTGTGTTGAGAAACAGTATTGGCAAATCATGGTGTCCCACTGACAGTGTATTCGCAATGTTTATATCTGGCCCTGATTGTCACTTTCAACTTAGCGATGCAACATGACTTTTGAATTTAGTTGTTTAATGCCGAACGATGTTCCAGTTAAAAAGCATCTCCTAGAAATAACCGAATCAAACTGACTGGACTGAGTTTTACACCCCTTACAGTCATCATGGATCTAACCCAGGCCTTCAGTTTGACAAGCGAACAGATTTACCACTTGGCTAACTAAGAACCTTCATCAAACATCAATACTACCTGTACAAAACACAAACAAAACACACTCACTAAAACACATTACAAAACCAACAACAGCGAAGATTACAACACACCATTACAAAAAAAAAAGAACAACAAAAAAAAAAATCAACCAAAACAAAAGCCAACGATTACTTACTTTCTTCACTACGGGAGTTGAATAGCCAAATGCGCAGAAGCACAGGACCAGTGCAAGGACAAATGAAACCTAGAAAATATAAAACAGCAAACTAAATTATATATGATATAATATAAACGTGATACGGGCGATTCCACTACTAGCTAGACATATACCAAATTTTATTACATTCTGAGCAAAAATCAAGGGTGCAAGGGTTTAAATGTCATTTGGGATACATTGTCAAGTTTCAGGTCCAGGAAATGCATGTTGAAGAATTTGAGAGTAAGGCCAAAAATGCAAAAGTCAGATTTAGGTAATTACAAAAAATAAAGTATCACGATAAACGATGAGCCTCGTGACAGATTAGACATTATCGAATTCTAAAACATATTGAAATAAATTGCCTAATTGAGGAAAGAGTATTTTCTGTTTTCAGTGTAGTCGGAAATTCGTGATGAAATCAAGCTAAAGATAAAATTATCGCATAAAACGGAAAGGTTGTAGATCCCTTAGAATAGTATTTCTTGACATTAGGATTAAATAAGTCTCTGTTATGGTCAATAGTATGTGTTTGTTAGGTGAGCTAAAGATTAATTTACGACGACGACGGATGGCAAGGTGAGCTAAAGATTAATGGATGTCGGCAACGATGGCAAATGATGTGAGCTAAACCAATCAAAGACCTGATTGCACAAGTAAAAATTCCCCGAAATATTTTCTTACGCAATTTTGCTTGAGTTTGAACCAGGATTGAACCTTATAGTTAACGGGTCCCATTACACAATATTGATGACTTGGTGATTATACCTATACATTTGAGTTAAGCCAACAAAAGACTGTTCGCACAAATAGAAATCCCATAAATGTTTATTGCACTATCACTGCTTTGTCCAAATGGAAAATCAACTCGTTTTTGTGTTCAAGGATATCCTGCAAGACAGCAACGTGCACACGTGCACACGTGCGCGATCACAATCTAAAGCTGTTCTGTAAATGGCATTGCAGATTGTCTTTAACAATGTCCTTGAAATTCAATCCTCAGCATTAGTTATAATATTTGTTTTATTAGGCGTATTCATTCAACGTCATTAAGAATTTCAAGAAAATTGTTTATTATAGGATATTTATATAGCGCACATATACAGGAAAATAGTACATGCTCAAGGTGCTGGTATTTTTCCCCTCGATCATTGGATGTCAGTCTCAACTGCACATCGTATTATCAATCTCAACTCCCAGGGGGAGTATAAAACTAGTACAGCCTCTAGGCGCACAGAGTTATTGCGGCTTTCCCATCCTTACGAAGTACCCATTTACAGCTGGGTGGACTGGGACACATAGTCACAGTACTTTGTCCACATTTACTGCACGTTCCTGTACCCGCAAATAGGTGTTTGTACGTATTCCTGTGGCCATCATGTGGCCACCATCTGGTCATATACCAACTGATTCGTGGGTTCTTTTACGTGCACAGGGTTGTGTACTGTACACTAGGGGTTGTGACAAAACTAAAAGAGTCTGCATACAAAGTTGACTCCCAGGATTTTTACACCCGGTCACAGGTGGGCTCGATCCCAGCACCTTAAGCTCGCTTGATAACTAGCCTGGCGCCTTAGACAGCTCGTCCACCACGCCCCCAGTTTAGTATAATTCGTGTGAGATTTCATTTCAGAAATTATTACAAATGCATGACGGACACTAGATATTTCGTCACAGATGTATTATGTTGTGTTTTCAGGAGAAACCAGGATATCGCATAGTAAACAACAAAATAACTGGTCTATTATTTTGGCGAAGTGTGGAAATTATGCTCAATCCCAACGATGATGGTTATCAGAACCATGGGGTTCATCAAAGGTGCGCTAATAAATATAGCAGAAGCATAACTGAACCAAAATTCTGGTAATTTTATCTAACCCTTAACATTTAAAAATTATGAAACAGAAAATTGGAGCTCTTTCTTGTAAGAGTCTGACAGTACATTGTAAACATAATCACACACAGAAGAAAGCCTGGGGTAAGACTCTCCAGAAATGTTAAAGTATTTTAGCTCATGTTCCTGGTTTCACTAAGACACAAGCATTACAATGACACATGTCATCGTATCCCAGTTGCGTAGTTCGATGCTCATGCTTTTGATCACAGGATTGTCTGCTCAGGACTCGATTATTTTCAGACCGCCGCCATATGGCTGGAATATTGTTGAGTGAGGCGTTAAAAATCAACAAACAAAAAACAAGTACCCTACACACTGCAAACAGTGTTGGATTGTTTTTAATGCGGTGGGCGGTGGGGTAGCCTAGTGGTTAAAGCGTTCGTTCGTCACGCCGAAGACTCGGGTTCGATACCCCACATGGGCACAATGTGTGAAGCCTATTTCTGGTGTCCCCCGCCGTGATATTCCTGCAATATTGCTAAAAGCGGCGTAAAACTAAACTCACTCACTCACTTTAGCGCGTTACTCCAGCGATATGACATCAGTCAGAAAATATCGCGTCTGTACTAGGTAAAACTAGTGATCGATATCGAGGCCACGACTTCGGGATAAGGAGCGGTGGGGTAGCCTAGTGGTTAAAGCGTTGGCTCGTCACGCCAAAGACCCGGGTTCGATTCCCCACATGGGCACAATGTGTGAAGCCCATTCCTGGTGTCCCTCGCAGTGATATTGCTGGAATATTGCTAAAACTATACTCACTCCCCGCCAGGGTGCGATGACGCAGAAACAACTAAGACACTGAACCTAACCTCCCGATCAATTTGGTCCATAAATCCACAGGATCTACTTCGACACATAATCGGGACGGTAGGGTAGTTTAGTGGTTAAAGTGTTCGCTCGTCACGCCGATGATCCGGTTCGATTCCCATGGGTAAACAGCTGGAAGTATGCTGAAAGCGACGTAAATCAATTCTCTGTCACTCGAAACATAATCAGGGGGATTAGAGGGTTCGACAGCATACTGCTCCACCAATTGCGGCGCCGCAGACAACTTGGCCAACCATACCTTAAAACTTCGCGTGACAATGACCGTGACCGTGACCGTGACCTTGACCGTAAGCGTATACGTACAGAGTGTTCATCATAACTGGACATAACATTCTCATTTAATTAATCCGTGAAGATCTGTCTCTGTAAAAGCCTTGATCGTTGTGGAATAAACTTATATTATATATTGTTTCTTTATATCAGTTCCAAATGTGGGTTTTCAGAGTTGGACCAGGGTAGACCGGTTAGAATTGGTCTTCACCACCCATGCTTGGTGGTCAGACTCGCTGCTTCGGGTGACACATGTCGTATCCCATTTACGTTGATTGATGCTCATGACTTTGATCACTGGATTATCCAGAATCGACTATTTACACACCGCCGCCATATAGCTGGAATATATTAAACAACAAACAAAATCTGGTCTAATGGACACGTATTTAAATCCTTGAGTAGGTTTAATTATTCGATTCGTGAAAAGTAGTCGTTTAATAAACGGACGTCGTTGTAGTGGTTATTTTGTATGGAAATTTACCCTCTACGAGTGAGCACACCTATAACAGTGTTGATCAATGGGACTTATTTCAAAGGGTATTGTAAATACCGTCAACCAAGTCGAACGAGTGCAGGCGCTGTTATTTTCCAGCTGTGTTTCTATAGGTGGTCTGTGTGTCTATTTAGGGCGTTAGTTATGCACCGTTAGCGCTATTGAAAGTCAGTCTCTGTTTGCCACCATCTACAAAACGTTAACAATACCGTTCTATTTGAATAAGATTTCTTGGAAATCAGTCATTGTATATTCATAAAACATGAAGCAATATTTATTCGAGAATAGCTTTCAACGAAACCCAGTTACATACTCTTAAAGAAAGTAAGGGACCTTTATTTTTAATTTACGATTGTAAAAATGTTATTATGATGATTGGTGTCTGACGTGAAATTTGCATGTGTACGATTTTCATTTTCAAACCAAAAAGACGGATAGGAACAAACACTAACAACTGTGTGATGCAAAATGATTGTCAAAATTTATTGTCAACAGTGATCTATCGACCCCATACACCCCATGTATGGGGCTGCTGCGTTGTGCACCTGCATCCCATGCGTTGTGTTTAGGGGCGGTGATATAGGGAAATGGTGGTACGTTCATAAGATGTCTGTCCTTGGAAAGTTTGTTAACGCCTATACTTCCTATCCAAATTGAAATTTCAGGATCCCCTACTTTTTCTAAGAGTGTACTTTGAAAGGGTACAAGTGTATTCTTGACGTTAAAGTTTTGACATGCAACACACGTTATAATTGGGATTATAAAAAAAATATATTCACTCATTACTCACGTATTAAATGTGAATATTAGCAGAACATAACTCCAGATTCAAAGACAGGTGAACAGTTAGTATTTTGTCAAGTCACCATGGACAGCAAAACAGGCTTCAATGCGGCGGGGCATACTACTGATCAAAGAAGTTAGAAAGTCGTGGTCCATGCTGTCCCAATATCGGACCACCTCTTCTTTCATTTCAGCAATATATGTCAGATTTTTCTTATTGACACTTTCCTTCATAAGTCCCCAAACATTTTCTATTGGATTTAGGTCAGGGCTATAGCTTGGCCAATCTAATAATGTCATATTTTGGGTCCGAAACCAGGCCTGTGAATGCTTTGAACGATGTTTTGGGTCGTTGTCCTGAACACGTGAGCAGATGGACGTAAATGCCCCTCGAGAATATCTGTGTACCGCTCACTGTTCATATTCCCTTCAAATACACAGAGGGGCGTTGCCCCTAACACAGATATGCCACCCCACACGTTAAATTTCGAACTGTACTTTGGGCGCTGATACAAAGGTTTTTCAATTTGTTTGGTCCAGAATTTCAGTGTATTAGGAAACAGTCAAACAGAACTTTCATCTGAGAAAATCACATTGTCCCAGTTAAAATTTCTATGATGTAAGCACCAGTTCAACCTTTGCTCCTTTTGTTCAGGTTTAATGATCGGTGATGGAATTCCTCGACTTTGCTGCCAACCCATTGCATGCAGCTCAGTTCTAATTGTCTCATTACAGACAGCCACAGTTCCTCTATCAATCATATCCAGCCTTAAGTTTCCTTAACTCCTTCGTTTGCTTTTTAGAAACAAGAATACCAAGCCGCCTCCTGTCACCGACAGTCAATTTTCTGGGCCTACCTGCGCCTCCCTGGTGCTCAATGCCATATCCATTTGCAATATTTTTCAAAACACGATAAACAGTGGAAAAAGGGATGCCTGTTCTACTTGAAATCACTTTGGCTGATCTGATGTCCTTGTTATAATACTCTAAAATCAACTTCCCCTTCTCTAAATCATCCATACTGAGGATCACTGAAAATGTCGTCTGCTAGCAAGTAAACAAAGGGGGATAACTCTTCACAAACTAATGAAAAAGGATTAACGGAGTTGTCTCTCTTGAATGAAACCAAGCACTTGATAGCTGGTCAAGGTTGTTTATACTAGAAATCCAATTAAACATATTCCTAAAATTCTCAATAGTTTCTGGTCATACTATATACCCCGACGTTATCATACTCTGGGATTCGAACCAATGTGACCGAATCCTGGTTGACCGAAGGGACACAACTACCAATAAAACGAATGCGTCACATGTTTTTTATGGATAACAACTTCTTTTCATTCTTTAAATGACGTTTCAGAGCTAATTCTTGCTCCTTCATCAAGTGCATGCTGAGTCCGTGAACAGAGTGAGTGAGTGAGTCTTTACGCCGCTTTTAGCAACATTCCAGCAATATCAAGGCGGGGGACACCAGAAATGGGCTTCACACATTGTACCCATGCATGCTTGGAATCGAACCCGGTACTTCGGCGTGACGAGCGAACGCTTTAACTACTAGGTTACCCACCGCCCTGTGAACAGAGTGACTATATATTGACAAACCATGTTTACACAACGCAAGGTGGGAGAATGTACAAAGATAACACATTATTTACGAAGCCAATTAGATGGGATTAATGTACAAGGAACAAGAATTACCTCTGAAACGTCGTATAAAGATATAAAGATGTCGTTATCCAATGCTTGACGAAATATACTGATGTACAAAAGAAAGTACACACCTAGTGTTTTAAGACTATTAAAACAACGTAAATATTTTGCTACCAATGTTTAGATTACCTTTAAGGATAACCCGCACAATTAACAGTTACAAGTTGTTTTGCAAGAATTTATCTTGTGGCAAGGTCAACATTTATATAAGACTGTGGGTATAGTCAACACCTAGATACGTGGAATTGTACTTTTTTTGGCTGTAACAATTCCTGCAGGAAAACAACGGTATGATTTTCGATCTCAACAAAGTATTGATAGGCCGTCATACATTAATCATCAGGCTGCCATCGCCTTTCATTTCACGTGTAAAGATCCTTTCCTTGTTAAGTAGATTGCTATGTGTGACCTATTATTTTCTGCTCGATGGAATATTTATTTAAACCATGCAGCATTCCGTCATGTAAATACACAGTCAGCTATGTATGTATGTTTTGGCATGTAGAGACATTGATTCCAGTTCCTGCATAGACGTCTAACGTACTAACACACAAAGGCCTTGTGTTCAAACTTCTTCCTGTTTGAATAATTGCGAAATTCGGTCGCAGGGGAATTTTACTGGCGAAAACAGTTTTTGATTGGCTTAGTCCAGGCTACCAGAATTTATAATGGGACTGAGAGGACAGAAGCAGTGAACACGTGATCCGCAACTGCCATACAGAAACTAAAGTTATTGAGTTCAGGTCTGGAGACCATGGGCGTCAAAGTCAATAGAGAGATAACGCGTCCCGCCCTTACCTCACTCGTCAGTCTCACAGTCCCTGAACTATATTATTTTCCCTACAGCCTCGCCCTCCCTGCAATTCTAAAGCGCTGTCTCACTGGGGCTCCTTTTCAATTTAAATGGGTTTCTTTCTTTACAATCAAAAGTTTATATGTTCAGAGACTAAGCGTTAGTCTATTATCTCACCAGCTGTATACAGAAATATCACACCAATTTCTTCTTGTTTGAAAAAGAACATGTTTGCAGTGTTCTTTACTTAATTAAATATACAATAATATAATAATTAACAGTTTAATTGATAATTTCTAAATGACGTGCTTAGAGACCTGTAACTCCGGATATGCACTGGGACTAACATGTTGATACTGTTAGCAGCATTATATGCGTTTATATATGTATATATATTCATATTTTTATAAATATCTATGTATTTACTAGATTTTGGTCTCTCATAAATCACTAAGTGATTGGTTGTGTAATTTTTATATTTATCTATGTATCAATTAACTGTATGTACACAAGTGAGACTGTAATAATCATTGTCTGTCTGCATTATACCAATTATGCCTTTTTCCAAATGCACCCTTGTCACAGCACGGCCGTTTCTGTGAATCGTGTAGTAGTGTACGGCAAGCTACTTGTAATATATATCTTCAGATATATTTTGCATGACTGCACTCCCTCTATTGATAACTACGCTTCTGTGCAGCAGAAACAATACACACGCACACGCATGCACACACACAAACACACAACCACCTCTGAGGTCTGTTCCTGTAACAACGTGTAACGGAAAACAGAAACATATTTTGCGGCAATATCTATACGTATTTCGGAACACTATTGTGTATACCTGTATCATATGCATGATGTGTATACGGAACGAAACATTACGGACGGATCACCGTTCTAAATTCCTGCAAAACTTCATTTTGGCTGGGAATTATAAAACCAAACCATTAATGTGGATGTACAGTTATGTACATTAGAATTTAAAGAAAATGAACAATAGATCCCTGTTCATATACTCAAAACCGCATATGAGGCTGTTAAATTGTAAAATAACACAACAATTAATACTCCCTACATCTGTGTATTTGTCGTCTTGAATTTGTTGGTCAGTTTATGAATGTATTACAGGATTATTATTGGAAGCACCACTTTGCCTGACAAATATTCCCAATGGCTTATGAATCCAGATCCGATGTGAAAATACCATATGTTAAACAATATGAGTGAGTGAGTGAGTTTAGTTTTACGCCGCTTTTAGCAATATTCCAGCAACATCACGGCGGGGGACACCAGAAATGGACTTCCACACATTGTGCCCATTTGGGGAATCGAACCCGGGTCTTCGGCGTGACGAGCGAACGCCTTAACCACAAGGCCACCCCACCGACCCTTAAACAATATGAACACGGCAGTGCAGGAAGAGAGGTGTGATCCTTTGAGCCCTAGGGTGTGTGGATGTATGTACACAAAGCTCTAGGGTGGGTGAATGCATGTACACAAAGCCCTGGGGTGGGTGGATGCATGTACACAAAGCCCGAGGGTGGGTGGATGAATGTACACAAAGCCCTAGGGTGGGTGGATGCATGTACAGAGAGCCCGAGGATGGGTTGATGCATGTACACAAAGCCCTAGGGTGGATGGATGCATGTACACAAAGCCCGGGGTGGGTGGATGCATGTACACAAAGCCCTGGGGTGGGTGGATGCATGTACACAAGGCCCTGGGGTGGGTAGATGCATGTACATAAAGCCCTAGGGTGGGTGGATGCATGTACACAAAGCCCTGGTGTGGGTGGATGCATGTATACAAAGCCCTAGGGTGGGTGGATGCATGTACACAAAGCCCTGGGGTGGGTGGATGCATGTACACAAAGCCCTGGGGTGGGTGGATGCATGTACACAAAGCCCTAGGGTGGGTGGATGCATGTACACAAAGCCCTAGGGTGGGTGGATGCATGTAAACAAAGCCCTGGGATGGGTGGATGCATGTACATAAAGCCCTAGGGTGGGTGGATGAAAAAGGATTAACGGAGTTGTCTCTCTTGAATGAAACCAAGCACTTGATAGCTGGTCAAGGTTGTTTATACTAGAAAACCAGTTAAACATATTCCTAAAATTCTCAATAATTTCTGATCATATATACCCCGACGTTATCATACGCTGGGATTAGAACCAATGTGACCGTATCCTGGTCGACCGAAGGGACACAACTACCAATAAAACGAATGCGTCACACGTTTTTATGGATAACAACTTTTTATTCTTTAATGACGTTTTAGAGCTAATTCTTGCTCCTTCATCAAGTGCATGCTGAGTCCGTGAACAGAGTGAGTGAGTGAGTGAGTCTTTACGCCGCTTCTCACAGGACCAAAAGCCGGATAGTAAACCGTTGAAATAAACGTAGATACAGTAGGAAATACATGCCATGACCGGATTTACGTATGTTTTCAGATATTTCTTAACTTCGGGCATATATTTCATATGAATCTATACCTTTGAAACATATGCTCATCGTACATTTTCGTATGCACAAGCACCTCGTTCATGTATGCCCTGACCGGATTGTCAGGGATTTCCAAACATGAATTGCAAAACAGATAGCCCGGTAAATGCATGATCATACAGTATTTCCGATGCATTCCCTTGAATTTCAATGAGTGCTGCAATTTCCGATTTCGTTCTAAGTTTACTCTGGTTGGAAACATGTGAATTTACTTTGGTGGGGAAACACATGTAAATTTTCAAATTTGCAAATACTTACACACCTTAGATATGTATGTATCATACCAGATTTCATGGGTATGTATATGAATGGTTCATACACCTTCATGTTACCTGTGCTCAAGCAAGATGATCATATGTTTACATCATGTGAATTACTCGGTTCATGTAATTTCATTTTCACACATTTTGGTACGTTTGAAATCAACGTTCTCATGACCTCATTATTCTTATCACCAAAAGGGCCTGACAAAGAAAGCAGTATTACGCAAGCTAGACTAAGGCTAAGTCTCTGAATATATATAATTCTGATAGTAACAAACAAGCCCATTTATATTAATAATAATAATCCAGAATGCACAGATTCAAGAAAAACTTCGGGCCGAGTACAAATCTCGCTTAAACAAAATCTGGAGCTCAGGACTAAATGCTCGAAACAAGGTCAAAGCCACCAATACTTTTGTTGTGGCAGTCCTTTCCTATTCCTTTGGAGTTGTTGATTGGACCAAACAAGCCATCCAGAGTCTTGATCGCCTGACCAGAAGGATTATGTCTGATAACAGAGCCCACCACCCTCTTTCCTCTCCTAATCATTTATATATGCCATTCAATTCTGGAGGTCGGGGTTTGATTAATGTGGAGGCTCTTCATGATAGAAATTTATTGTGTACTTTTGCACATATTTATTTATCGGATGCTCCTATGGTGATACATGTCAAGACTCGCAATGAAAGCAAGGAATTCCACAGCTATTTTAAGCGTGCCAAGGTTGTTGGACAGAATCTGAAATTTCAGGTTGATTTTGTTGATGGCGATGTACTGCTGGACGGTTCAGCGATGGGAGTAAACCAGGTGAAGTCCTTCACCAAGTATGCCCAGAGTCGGTCTTTTGTGGAGAAGCTTTCTGAGAAACCACTGCATCGTGTATATATGCAGTGTATGGAACAAAATAGCAATCACACTGACTCCTTCGCCTGGATGAACTCGACTGGTCTTAAATGTGAACCAGAGGGCTTTCTTTTTGCTGCTCAGGACCAGTCACTTCCCACTCGCAATCGCCTAAATGTAATTCTAAAAGAAAATGTTAGCATGAAATGTCGATTATGCAATGAATTTACAGAGACTGTCCAATACCTTGTCAGTGGATGCCCTTCCTTGGCACAAACAGCATATCTAGATCTTTAACGACGTGATGGCATGGCTCGTTGTTTCTACTACGGTCTTCGCCATGCCTGTGGTTTTGACTCCGAGGTCCATCCATGGTATGACCCTGAATATGTCCAGGGCGTCATGGAAAATGACAGCTTTAAACTTCTTTGGAACAGGCCTATACACCGACTCAGAAGAATTCCTCCCAACAAACCTAATCTTGTCCTTTTTGATAAAGGCAATGAATATATTTATGTTATTGAATTTTCTGTCCCTTTTGACAGCAATGTGATTGGCAAGATTCAGGAAAAGCATGCTAAATATGCGGACCTCGCCTTTGATATGTCTCGCTTGCATCCCAAGTACACTGTCGTCAGACTCCCCATTATTCTCGGTGCCCTTGGTTTGGTACCTCCTGACGTCTTGGCGCAGATCAGGAGAATGCCCGGGTTCTCCACAGGGAGCACAGCCCTTTTGACACTCTGGGCAATGCAGAAGGCTGCAGTGTTCGGGAGTCTAGTAAATATAATCCGGAAAGTTCTTGGTGGGTTCGACTAGGCAGCGTTTCCTGGGAGAAGTCCCACTGGGCTGCGTGTAGAGGGGGCAAGGGCCCTGAGCTGATGATGAGCCAGCCTGACTGTTCCAGGATCACCCGAACCCTCTTTGCTGCATACAATTTGTAATCTGTAAAACATAATAATAGTAATAATAATTCATTTATATAGCGCCTAGTATCCATCTGACTAGTTGTTCACTGGACGCTGTAATCAGAATCTGATTATTATTATCCCGGATAACCTAGAAGCGGTAGAAGGTTAGTAGTCACATGAGGCACATAACTTTGCTCACCCAATTTTCTCCCTAAGGTGAGACCACATGTATCACCAATCATCCTTTACCTTCAAATTCATTGATGTATCACTCTAAGAGAACAAAACTCACTCAGAAAGGTCAAACTTGGATAAAAGACCCTTTGTCAACTTCTACCACCATTACTTGAATCTTTACTTTGCCGAGCACATATATTACATATTGACTACTTTCTGAAAGGCAGCTTGTGTTAACAAAACATGGGTTTTGAGAAATGAATAGTATTCTCGACCTTGGACGACCGCTCGCCTATGTGCGACATAGTTTAAATTCAAAACTTTCTCCATTGTTTCATACTAAATATATATCCATGAAAAATGATTGCGTAAAATCTTTTGTCGTCAACTGTCCACAGCTTGGAACGTTTTTTTGGACAATGGTTTTCAAAATTAATTTGTGACGTTTTATTTTAAACCTATATCAATTACTGCGAAGTTTTTATGGCGACAGGACACAATAGGGTGGACGTTCAAAGTTCAACAGGAGTATGAAATACAATGGGAATGGTAGTAGTAAAAAAGTTAGTCATATTACAGAAGACAAGCTTCCAAAATAGGCCTGGGGTGGATATCGAGGGTGGAAACATCGATTTTCATACGAGCGCTGGGTTTGATGTTAGGTGACGGATGCTAGAGGGATACATTTGTCCATTCAGCATCATTCTCTGTGTCCCCGGGGCTAGTATTTCAGTAATCCTACACCAATCCTGCATCCCTTCCCATAACAGATTACCCGCCCTTGATTTAGGCTCTCGTGATATCAGATTACACGTTCTGGATTTACGTTATCGCGATATCAAATTACCAATCCTCGATGCAAGAAATGAAATATTCAAAACTGACTAGCGCGCAAAAGAAAGCTCTAAAACCATGTTTGATAAAACGATTTCCGCACGTCCACTTAAAGGAGCATTGGTTTTGGTTTCTTGATAAAAGTTACCTCCCTTACCCGTTCCGTTCAGGCGATGTTTGATTGGTCGGTAAAATGTTAATAGTAATCAAGGACGGTTATGTTATGACAGCAGGAACAACTAGAATGGACAAAGGGATTAATGTGGCTTTACTGAATGCTGGTTCTAGAGATATAAATGATAGCTTTTTTATAAAGTCGTAACATATTTCATACGATGCGTGGCTCTACTGTCTTGGAAGATTCTAGGTCATGCCCGAGTCCAAAAGCATCCAGTAAAAGCGACAACTACTGACACCTAGCTGAAGGTAATACATTTTCTAACAAATAACTATTGTTAAAGCACAACGACATTAACCTCTACTACAGAATTTCAATAGAAACAATGTAATTTCAAAGCCTTCTTACAATGAAATGCACTGCCTTATAACATACACACACTCGGACACAAACACACGCTTTAACGCTCACTCTCACACACATACGTGGTTAAAGCTGTTTACTCCCGGAATGCCGGCATGTTACGGTTGCTGAACTAATCCGTTGTTGTTTTAACTATGGGGGTCGTATCAAATATCCATGTACAATTTACAAGGGGTGGTACATGGAGAGTCTTCTCTAACCATCTGCTTTTAAATCACTACAACCTAGCCTAATTCTGGATAGGATCACTTGGTATTGTCGCTGGCCATAACTAGCAATGTATATAAAATTGAAGAAATCTGAATGTCTGTGGAAATCAATTGTTTAAACCTAGATAGGGAATCTACATTTCTGATATTAATATCAAGTGCATTCCATGCTTTAACAACAGAAGGCAGGAAAGATCGGTTATACTGGGATAAGCGCCCTGCATTTGTCTGAAAATCGTTGGAGTTACGAAGGTTGTATCCTGTTATGCTGGAGATACTAGGTGGGACCCATAAAGATAGGTATTTAGGAGTCAGAGCATTGACCATTTTGTAATATATAATTTATGATAATGTCGTCTGTCAGACAATGAGCAATAACCCGTTTCCCTGACTAGTTCCTCGTACTGCTCCACATATTGTTCGAAGAGCATCCAAGTGTAGGTTTTCTAGCATTTTTACTTGTTCTTTGTTACAATTATCCCAAATGTTATCGCAGTAGTCAAATATGGGTAAGATAAAAGATTTGTACATAATTTCAAGCGTTCTACGATTTAACCTGTATTTTAGACTACGCAAGCAATTAATTAGTGGGCTCACTTTACGGACAAGATAATCAATATGTTTGTGCCATTTTCCATCTTCCTGAAAAACATTATTAAATGTTAATATTAGCAGAACATAACTCCAGATTCAAAGACAGGTGAACAGTTAGTATTTTGTCAAGTCACCATGGGCAGCAATGCAGGCTTCAATGCGGCGGGGCATACTACTGATCAAAGAAGTTAGAAAGTCGTGGTCCATGCTGTCCCAATATTGGACCACCCCTTCTTTCATTTCAGCAATATTTGTCAGATTTTTCTTATTGACACTTTCCTTCATAAGTCCCCAAAACATTTTCTATTGGATTTAGGTCAGGGCTGTAGCTTGGCCAATCTAATAATGTCATATTTTGGGTCCGAAACCAGGCCTGTGAATGCTTTGAGCGATGTTTTGGGTCGTTGTCCTGCTGGAAAATCCAAAAAACTTCCATGGAACACGTGAGCAGATGGAAGTAAATGTCCCTCGAGAATATCTGTGTACCGCTCACTGTTCATATTCCCTTCACATACACAGTTTGTTTGGTCCAGAATTTCAGTGTATTAGGAAACAGCCACACAGAACTTTCATCTGAAAAATCACATTGTCCCAGTTAAAATTTCTATGCTGTAAGCACCAGTTCAACCTTCGCTCCTTTTGTTCAGGTTTCATGATCGGTGATGGAATTCCTCGACATTTCTGCCAACCCATTGCAAGCAGCTCAGTTCTAATGGTCTCCTTACAGACAGACACAGTTCCTCTATCAATCATATCCAGCCTTACGTTTTCTAAACTCCTTTGTTCGTTTTTAGAAACAAGAATACCAAGCTGCCTCCTGTCACCGACAGTCAATTTTCTGGGCCTACCCGCGCCTCCCTAGTGCTCAATGCCATATCCATTTGCAATATTTTTCAAAACACGATAAACAGTGGAGAAAGGGATGCCTGTTCTACTTGAAATCACTTAAGCTGATCTGATGTCCGTGTTATAAAATCAACTTCCTCTTCTCTAAATCATCCCTACTGAGGATCACTGAAAATTCGTCTGCTAGCAAGTAAACAAAGGGGGTAGCTCTTCACAAACTAATGAAAAGGATTAACGGAGTTGTCTCTCTTGAATGAAACCAAGCACTTGATAGCTGGTCAAGGTTGTTTATGCTAGAAATCCAATTATACATACTCCTAAAATTCTCAATAATTTCTGGTCATACTATACAGTCTGGTGTTGAGCATATCCAATGGATGCTATTTTGTCGTCTACATTTGACTAAATTTCGACCACCTCGTCTGTTCGCAATAAACAGCACATTAGCTTGAACATTAGCCATTGTGACATGGTGATCTAATGTATGATGATCTTATATACATGTATACCCAACAGGAGTTGTTTTAAGTGAGTTGTTTAAAGTTTAATCCATTATATCACCCTGCAATCAAATAGTAAACTTTCGTTCACTCAAGACAAGACTACAATTGTCCGATTTGAACTCTCGCTCACTTCAGGAATTTCTGAATTTCGCTCAGTAAGATTAGGAGATGTCCCCCATAATCCCCCATTGTCTAAGGATTAGCACGCTTCATTGCTTTGCTTACTTTAGACAATACCTGCCGGCATTCAGGGAAGTACCCGTTAAAGCTTCGCTCGTCACGCCAAAGGCACGGGTTCGACTCCCTACATGGGTACAATGTGGAATTCCATTTCTGGTGTCCCCCGCCGTCATATTCCAGGAATATTGCTAAAAGTGAGTGAAACCCAACTCAACCCAACCCAAGACATAGACCTCGCCTGTGCACCATTGTTTCACACTGTCCAACACTCCTTGGTCAGCTACCAGTACCAGAGTCTTTGTTTGGTCCATTTTTTCAGTGTTTAATCGTGAAATGTATTTCGCATTATATAAAACGTTTGTCTGTTTTAGAACCATGTCCTCCTGGTGCTGCTCATCTTACACCGGAGTCAGTGTGTGTGAGGATGTTTAATGGTACTCGTCAATGGACTTCAACAGAAGCAGTTTGCAGAAGCGAATCTTTCAATAGCAACACATTCAGAATGATTACATTCAAAACTAAAGAAAAGTATGATAAAATAGTCGCGTATCTTACCCAGAAAAACACGTGTAAGTATAACGCATATTTCTAGTTTATGGTATAATTTTGGCTGATACACCAAATTCACCTTCAGTATTCTAGCTTCTTTAAACTACGTTAATAACGAACCGAGTTCTTGTGTATCCAGTTCTTGTGTATTTTGTTTAAATGATATATGTACTGGTGAAGTATTGATATAAGCAGAGTTCTGCTTGTTTACCACACCAGATTCTCTAGGAATAAAAATATGTTTAAACCAACGAACTGACGGTTATACGAATATTACCGAACTATTTCGGTCTCTAATACTTTTTGCATGTTTTAGTTGAAATGCTTATACCGATGTACGGCTATAACGATTATAACGAACTATTTCGGTCTCGAACACTTTTTGCATGTTTTAGTTGAAATGCTTATACCGATGTACGGCTATAACGATTATAACAAACTATTCCGGTCCCTCCCACTGTTTGTATGTTTTAGTTGAAATGCTTATACCGATGTACGGCTATAACGACTATAACGAACTATTTCGGTCCCTCCCACTGTTTGTATGTTTTAGTTAAAATACATATACCGATGTACGGCTATAACGATTATAACGAACTATTTCGGTCCCTCCCACTGTTTGTATGTTTTAGTTGAAATGCTTATATCGAAGTACGGTTATAACGATTATAACAAACTATTCGGTCCCTCCCACTGTTTGTATGTTTAGTTGAAATGCTTATATCGAAGTACGGTTATATCGAAGTAAAATTAGTTGTCCACGCGAGTGTGTTAGAACCATTGTTTACTGTATTCTACCATTTTGTGTTTCTGTGTCTCAGTACAGAGTGATTTTATCTATCTATCACACGTCTATCATACGGCTCTGCTCAAAAACTGAAAGCGTATGGTGTCGATACAGTGATGCATCTGCATGTTAGGTAAACATATTTTTATTATCATTATACGGTATTTATATAGCGCACGTATCCAGGCAACTAGTGCTTGCTCAAGGCGCTAGTATTTTCCCCCTCGATCATTGGATGTCAGTCCCAACGGCACATCTCAACTGCCTGGGGAGTATACAACTCCTGCAGCCACTGTCAAAAACTGTGTAGGTATAATGTCAGTCAGCGTTCGAAATAATCGCCGGCCTGGAGGCCCAACGCCGGTTCTTATTGTATCGGGCCTGCAGTTTCAAATATTTGCAGGCCCTTGTGGCCTTCAGTAAATTATCTGGGTTTTCTTTCAACTTTAATCTTTCCCATATTTCTTTTCGTTATTAACGTTCGGGAAATCATCCACGATCCATCATGTTACGATAACCTACAGTTTCGCTTCCTGGTATTTCAGCGCTTTGCGCATAGGAAAGTCAACACCAGTCTTTAACAAATCAAAACATCTCTCTGCACCATAGGCTTCGCTAATTGATTTTGTAGAAACAGTGTGAAACTGTGTGCAGTGTAGTCTATTTTGTTTTTATTGGTTTGACTTGCAGATTGGGCCTGCAGATTTCATTCAAGGCCTGTAGATTTTAAAGCCTGTAGGCGGCAGCAAGCCCTGATGGCCAACTGGCAAATCAAAGTATTGTAAACACTGATGTCAGTAATGATTCTAAGTTCGATCCAATTTTTAAGGAAATGTCTCCTGTATGCATTGACCAAATCAGCTCTGATGTAACTTTTGTGTCTTCTGTTTTCGATTAGATGATAAAAATAGATGTTACATGTTCTTGCACTTGACCGAAATGATTTGTGTTTAAATAAATGAAGAACTGGGTATTATTAGGGATTAAACTTTCCTGTGCCTATCACAACCAGTTCATGTTGAAATAAATGCGACAAAACCCTTTCAGTATTCATAAGAAATAGCTTCCGACGATATCATGACCATGTGTTCGTGAATCACTATTAAATAGGGGTGATACAAGGTGCTCGCGGATAACTTGTCTCACTCGTGCATCATAAACACTTGCAAACGCAAGTCAAATGTTCATCTGAAGTCATCATATTCAACTACTGTAAACATTAATCGCTGCATACTGCTGGTGTACTAAACACAAACCAATCACACAAAGCGATGAAGATGTAAGTTGCCTTTCACTAATGACTCTTACAAGTTCATATGTAGCCATTAAAAACAAGAAGAGCCGAATGGAAAAAACCCCAAAACATTTCAATATTTATTCAAAATGTATCCTAAAGATGATTGTACGAGTCCGATTATATCATGACTGCGTGCTTGTTGACCCTATTAGCAATTATCTTTAAACAATCGGTTTCATATTTGTACTACTTCAATTCGGCATTTTTGATGTAAACAAAGGTACACCGCCACAGAATGCCAAATTACTCCCAGTAAGATGACTCGCAGAAAGGACAAAATATAAAAAACAATTTAATGTCGCGGCTTTAATTATTTGCATTTGGAGCTATGTGAATCGTTTGCGCGAATAATAACCCAGATAAGCTTGTCTGAACGCTTACCTAATTCGTATAGAGAACTTATGAGCCTCGACGCTCAATTATAATTCGTCTGACGTGACGTTTCATAAAGTGTTAAGAGAAAAGGTCTGATTTGGTAAGGCTGATTAGGATTGAAACTTAACAATAAATCCTATAAAACAAATTCGTTTTGCGTAACCTAAAGTGACAATAAAAAACACAACGTGGAACGACTAAAATAGAAATTAGATGGGAATTATGGATAGCAATAGTGTTATAAAACGTATAAAATGTCGTGTTTTCCATGACTGATGTTGGTCACCATATTTGTGTTTTTGCAGCGGCTGTCGGGATATGGGTTGGTTTAACCCATAGATCTGGTGCATGGCGATGGGAAAATGGCACCGACGCACAGTACCTTCCCCTGGGATCCAACGGAACCGAACAGTAACTCAGAGAAGTGTGGTGTAATCTACAAACCTACCCACTGGACACTGCATAATAACCACTGTAATACACTATGGAGCGCGATGTGCGAGGTATCGGCTCGCTGAATCCCTTCATCAGAATCCCAGCTTTCAATTAATTGTCATTGATGATAACTTTACAAAGGGTGGTTATCTAGGGGTGAGTGGGTTAGGTTTACGCCGCTTCCAACAATATTTCAGAAATATCACAGCGGGGGACACCAGGAATGGCTTTACTCAGTGTACCCATGTGGGGAATCGAACCTGCTTCTTCGGAGTGGTGACGTGCGAACGCTTTACCACTAGGCTAACCCATCGCCCCTGGACTATTTGATGAAGGTTATCTGTTTGTATTTATATACAGTAGTGTAGATATGGAATTTTCGTTTATTGTTAAACCTCCTTGGACACAGGTGTCAGGGGAACATATAGTGCACACACAAGACCAGTATAAGTCCCATGACCTGAGACGACTTATCATACTTTCATGAATTTCCTTCTGAAATGTCCGAAATATTCTCTTACTGAATCAACCATCACGTATTCAAATATCTACACCTGGCGTATCCCCATTTTCCCTGATCCCTGGTATTCTGTATCCAGAGAATGATGTTTGACACAATACACATGCATTGTAATATATTATTTGTAACGTTATTATATTTTTCCAGCTTGTATATGTTTTGTTTGTTTTGTTTCGTATCGAAAAATTCTTCCTTGGTTCTGTCAACGATGGTTTGCATGAAAGTATTATTTTAATTCACCTGACACTTTATGAATACAAGACACTTTACACTAAAACATGCCTTGTGTTCATATTCTTCCAACTTCTAAATGTCGACCAAAGACTTCAAGACACTAATGTCTTGATGATATCAACTGTCAGTAAAACGCATCAGTAAGGGAATATTTACCACATATGAAAACATTTTGCATTTGTAACTGTGCCGGGTTGATAAACGCAAACGTCATGAATGACTGCTCGTGATATCATCAGTAGTTTGTCAGTTCCTGGGAGGAACAAACATAGTCAGAACCATAATGTGTTTCATAGTTCTGTGTTTTATAGATCGACATTGCACATATCATCATTCGTTTGCGATAAATAACTGGAAGAAAAGTTTATTTACTAATAAATGGAACAAAAAGTTTACTCACTTACTTTTACTTAATATTTGCACTGAAAGAGTCACTCATAATGCACAAGAAGATTGTTAATATTTGTACTGAGGGTGTCATAATCCACATGAAGAATGTTAGTATTTGCACTGACAGTGTCATAATGCACACTGAGACTGTTAGTATTTGCACTGACAGTGTCATAATATAATGCACATGGAGATTGTTAATATTTGCACTGACAGTGTCATAATGCAGATAGAGATTGTTAATATTTGCACTGACAGTGTCATAATGGACGCGGAGATTGTTAACACTTGCACTGAGAGCGTCATACTGAACATGAAGATTGTTAGTATTTGCACCGAGGGTGTCTAAATGCAGATAGGGATTGTTAATATTTGTACTGAGGGTGTCATAATCCACATGAAGAATGTTAGTATTTGCACTGACAGTGTCATAATGCACACTGAGACTGTTAGTATTTGCACTGACAGTGTCATAATATAACGCACATGGAGATTGTTAATATTTGCACTGAGAGTGTCATAATGCAGATAGAGATTGTTATTATTTGCACTGACAGTGTCATAATGGACGCGGAGATTGTTAACACTTGCACTGAGACCGTCATACTGAACATGAAGATTGTTAGTATTTGCACCGAGGGTGTCTAAATGCAGATAGGGATTGTTAATATTTGCACTGAGAATGACATACTGCACATGGAGATTGTTAATATTTGCACTGACAGTGTCATAATGCACATGGAGATTGTTAATATTTCACTGACAGTGTCATAATGCACATGGAGATTGTTAATATTTGCACTGACAGTGTCATAATGCACATGGAGATTGTTTAATATTTGCACTGAGAGTATCATAATGCAGATAGAGATTGTTAATATTTGCACTGACAGTGTCATAATGGACGCGGAGTTTGTTAACACTTGCACTGAGAGCGTCATACTGAACATGGAGATTGTTAGTATTTGCACCGAGGGTGTCATAATGCAGATAGGGATTGTTAATATTTGCACTGACAGTGTCACAATGCACATGGAGATTGTTAATATTTGCACTGAGAGTGTCATAATGCAGATAGAGATTGTGAATATTTGCACTGACAGTGTCACAATGCACATGGAGATTGTTATTATTTGCACTGAGAGTGTCATAATGCAGATAGAGATTGTTAATATTTGCACTGACAGTGTCATAATGGACGCGGAGATTGTTAACACTTGCACTGAGAGCGTCATACTGAACATGAAGATTGTTAGTATTTTCACCGAGGGTGTCATAATGCAGATAGGGATTGTTAATATTTGCACTGAGAATGACATACTGCACATGGAGATTGTTAATATTTACACTGACAGTGTCATAATGCACATGGAGATTGTTAATATTTCACTGACAGTGTCATAATGCACATGGAGATTGTTAATATTTGCACTGACAGTGTCATAATGCACATGGAGATTGTTTAATATTTGCACTGAGAGTGTCATAATGCAGATAGAGATTGTTAAAATTTGCACTGACAGTGTCATAATGGACGCGGAGATTGTTAACATTTGCACTGAGAGTGTCATACTGAACATGGAGATTGTAAGTAATTGCACCGAGGGTGTCATAAAGCAGATAGAGATTGTTAATATTTGCACTGAGAGTGACATACTGCACATGGAGATTGTTAATATTTGCACTGAGAGTGTCATAATGGACGCGGAGATTGTTAATATTTGTACTGAGAGTGTCATACTGCACATGGAGAGCGTTAATGTTTGCACTGAGATTCTGATACCTTTCAGTATGGACTTACAGTAACAAATTATCAAAAATGAAAAGTCAACTTATAAAGCTGAAAAATAACGCAAAATCCCCAGAAATCCGAGTTCAAACGATTCACTAAAAAAACCCACCTTGGGTGAAAAGTCGTTTCCACAGCTTTTCACATAGCGCATGCGCAGTGAATAGGTTCGCGCTGCTTGAACCGGGATGCCCGGATTATAAGGTCGGGAGCAGGAGTCTAATCTTGGTTGTGTACACAAACAACAAATAGTAAATAATCTACTCGTTACATAGAAGAACCTTGTTAAGGATTTAGATCTACTCAGCTACGTGTCAACCAGTGAAGCGCTCGACATTTCAAGACGGAAATCGTTCGCTGGCGGTGAGTACTTGGAGTAAGCTTTGATGTGAGCTATTTTCCTAATGTTTTGTTGATATTTCACAGGGCCGAGCTTTTTATATGTTATGCCAGTAGATTACCGATTTAACTGTTTATATAATTACATTTGACTATTTCACCACACGTTCTTTTTACCGAGTCAATTTCTCAGTACTTAATACTTAACAGCAACGTCATTATTTAGCATTGTTAGAATTTCTAACTGTGATATTATGGGATATGCCTCTGTCACAGACAAAACTCTATGTCTGTTTTATTGACACCTATGCGTCTGTCTGCCTGTCTGCTAATGGCAATATGCAATACACAATTTTAATCACTGACCACATGCAATTTGAACTCAACACCTAGCAGGCTATAGACCATAAACAAAACGCACTGATTTATGGCTCGAACACCTCAGTTCGCTCTCCGTCACATTATGTAATTACACAGACAGGCAGGTGTGATACTTGTACATATAACATGTTATGATGTCTGTTGATTGCAAAATGTTATACACAAAAATTAGCATGTACTTAGAAAACCCAAATTCTCATACACACACAAAGACCCTGAGCGTATCGGCAAATCAACCAGCCAATGAAAGGCTTCGTTACACTTAAGTGCACGCCAACCCTCTCTGACTGGGTTCGGTATCCCGGGTGCTTCGTTTCGAGGGTAGTAAACCCAAGTACAAAATATTGCACTTTTGATTTGCGATTATAATTTTGTTTATTTGTTTTTTCATAATAAGCAATTGTATATCATATGTCACGAATAAGTGATAATTGTGTTTTAATTATGTTTATTTTGTTGGTTGCATCTAAGCTTTAACATTTGCACTGAGAGTGTCATAATGCATATGGAGATTGTTAATATTTGCTCTGAGGGTGTCATAAGGCACATGGAGATTGTTAATGTTTGTACTGAGAGTGTCATAATGCATGTGGAGATTGTTAATATTTGCACCGAGGGTGTCATAATGCACATTGAGATTGTTAATATTTGCACCGAGGGTGTCATAATGCACATAGAGATTGTTAATATTTGCACCGGGGGTGTCATAATGCATGTGGACAATAAAATATTTGCACTGAGGGAGGCGTGAGTTCGTAGACATAGTTTACGGTGAATTCGTATTAAAACGGGCGCAGATTCGTAAACCAATTCTTCTAAATTTGAACTGGAAGGTAACAACTATTGGGGACTTCCTCTTACCTCAAGAACAGTGTTTTGTACAAGAAGGCACATGTTTCCTTTGTAATTTCGTTTGTGAATAAAGTTTTCAAACAAAATTACGGCAAGTACTCCTATTCCTTTGGACGATTATCAGGCAAATATATCTACGCTTAGAAAAACAATAGTTGTTTGTTGTTTAACGCTTAGCAATATTCTAATTGTGTGGCGACAGATGGCCATTCGGTAACCTTGTTTGGTTGGTTTGTTGTTTAAGGCAGTATTCCAACTATATGGCGGCGGTCTGTAAATAATCGAATCTGGACCAGACAATCCAGTGGTCAACATCATGAGCATCAATCAGTTGGGGTACGATGACATGTGTCAACTAATTATAAGTCAGCGTGTCTGACCACCCGATCCCATATGTCGCCTCCATTCGGTAAGCGGTGATTGGCGAAGCGGATAACCCTTCTATTGTTTTTCATACGAGATTAGAGCTACCGCATCTTTCTCTGTAACAATACTTGTCACAACTGGCATATAATTCGTTCTGTTTTACACACAGAATACAATACATTAGCATACTGAAATATAAATGCACAAAAAATATCCACACACCCAACACAAGACGACTTCAGATAGGGTTATACAACTACTGAACCTAAAACTTAATGAATGAACACATTTACATACAATGTGTCCTGAAAGCAAGTGGAAATGCCCACTTTATGTTTTTGTGGGTATTAAGAAATCTTTTAATTTAGTTAATAGCCTTAAGTAATGGCTCATTTTAGCTCTGATGGTCTTAATGGTAAAATATTGCTTGGTTTCATTCAGAAGTATTTACAAAGTTAAATTTTGGTGAGCGGAAACATACACTGGACCAAAAACTCCAGAGAAATGAACGTGAATACAGTAGGAAATACATGCTATGACCGGATTTGCGTGCGTTTCCACATAGTTCTTAACTTTTGGCTCTTATTTCATATGAAGCTGCTCCTTTGAAACATATGCTGATCATATGTTGACGTATGCACAAGCAGCTTTTTCATGTATGCTATGACCGGATTGTAGACATTTCCAAGCATGAATTTAACGTTGATACCTCAGAAGACACTTGATCATTGAGTATTTCCAATACATTCCATTCAAAGGTAATAAGTTGTTCAAAGTTTACTAGGGTTGGAAATTTGAGTAAATCCTCTGGTGGAAAAAACATTTGTAAATCATTTGGGAATTTTGAAAGCTTTTATCTGGTCATTTTGAAACAATATAATCACATATAATCAGTTTTTTGTGCGCAAGTAACTAAAACGTTAAATGACTTAAGCTAGGGTTTCATGTGTACGTATTATCTGCGTAATTGCGTGATGCGCAGTGCGTAAGTGTGTGTAGTGTCCAATTCCATATGTACGTGTATAAAAGCTATGTGATGCGTTAAATCAAGTGTTTCTTTTCCCGGAGAACGTACTGATCACAATTCCTGTCTACAATGCCAACCCTCCAATTAACGCAGATTCAAAACGGAAGTCCGGGAAGTATCTCGGGTACCGAATTCCTTGGCATTTTGCAAACTGTGTGTGCAATGAAAGCCACGTGACATTGGGTCAACCCCTTGGGAAACCCTACTTCCGCCGTCCGTATAGTTGCGTGATGCGTATTCGGACACTTTTTGAGCGTAAGCAAAGTCACGGCTATTGCTATTTTAGTATAAAGTTTTGTTACGCATTACGCACTACGCTCTACGCATCACGCACTATGCGCTCGCGGAAACCCGGCTTTATGTTTGTTTTAAAACGCGTAGTTTGCGGATTTTAAGCAAATCCGCAGCTTATCTGGAGGAAGTTACGAAAGCATTAACACATTTTACAGATTCCTTTCTCTGTTTCCACAACCCCCTGGATAATTGAACAATATGATTATGAATAAGGGATCACACAAGCACATGACAAATACAATGGTAAAGGACGAAAATGCTTACACACGTGTTATAGTAAAGCATTATATTAGCTTTTCAACATTCCATACAATAAAGCAGTTATTTAATATAATAGCAGAGACTATATAATAGAAATTGTATGGTCTCTGATAATAGATACATGTTGATCAGTTGACAGTGCAAACATTATAAATATGGACATAGCGAAATATATCCCATATTCATTATGTGTTACATAATGAGTTTCAAAAACGCCTGTTATTGTCACTGCAAGTGCAGACAAAATATGAAAGAAATATTATATACTGCTGTATGAACTTAATTTGTATAATTTATTGTCAACACTGTATCAGAGTACAATTCTATCTGAAGTTCATGTTGTTAACTTATACTTGTATATGATTTAATTCTTTATTATTATGACAAAAATTATAGTTTTAGTCTTTGCTTTCCTCGCTCTAAATGGAAATGATTGTATTTTACATACTACCTTTCCAAGTGAGTGTATATGTTTAGCTGATGATATGAGGGAAAGGTACATGTTCCCTGTATCCCTACTATCAGTTATTACGTTGGGCAAGTACGTACATGAACAGAATCTTTCATTTGATTCCAAGAACCTCAAATTTATCTCTTTCTCAATAGGTTTTCAAATCTTGACATATGAAACCTGTGACAGTGCAAACATTATAAATATGGACGTAGCGAGATATATCCCATATTCATTATGTGTCACATAATGAGTTTCAAAAACGCCTGTCCTTGTCACTGCAAGTGCAGTCAAAATGTGGCGGAAATATTACATACTGCTGTATGGGCTTAATTTGTATAATTTATGGTCAATACTATATCAGAGTACAACACTATCTGAAGTTCATGTTCCCTGTATCCCTACTATCAGTTATTACTTTGGGCAAGTACGTACATGAACAGAATCTTTCATTTGATTCCAAGAACCCCAAATTTATCTCTTTCTCAATAAGTTTTTAATTTTTTTTAATTGACATATGAAACCTCTAGTGTTTTTCCTGAGCCAATCCAAATTGCTTTTGTCTTACCTTTTATCCCGATAGTTCATAAAAAGTAATAACTGAATCAATATACACTGTCATCAGTACCATCTTTATTGTCTATAGCAATTTCTTTAATATCATTATTTTTTCTTATTCGTATACCCTAGGGTTTCAGCTACAAGAACAATAAACTTATTCATTATAGCAATACAGTATGACACTCTCTACATTCTCATTCATATTTATATAAGTCAATTAGATTAAGACCAAAGGCAAATTTTAGCAAACCTCGGTTCAAAAACTCTTTTGGAAAAAAATCAGAATAAGTAATATATTAATCCTTCGGAGTTATAAACAGTATGTCACAGAATAACCTTGTATTTCCACTAATGGTTCTTCTGTTGAAACACCCATAGTGATTTGTATTTATGAGGGTGTCTTGGGTCCCCTTCCTTTGAATCTATTTGAAATGTATGTCTCCATTTTGATGCTGTTAAGTCTTTATATCTTGATATGCAAATAATAACACCTCTTTTCAGAGTTAGAGATACTTCATTCTTTTGGAAACATCTTTCATGAATCTGTACATACAAGGTTTTAGTTCATTCACCCCCAAATTAAAATAAATCAACTGGATATCGAACTGTAAAAGGGATCGTCGTATTTTTCATATTTCACAGAAACTGTGAGTTTTTCCCTGAAATGGATATTTATGGTAGGTGTTTCTACATCGTCTAAATAATTTCCTCTTTGTACTGTGCTGCTGATGAATCAAGATGTTGTAAAATAGTTCAGTATTTTATCACCACACTCATTATTATTTGTCATATTTTTAGCATTCTATTTGCTTTCTATTGTCTATGGGATAGAAATAGTTAGTTGTTTATGATCTTTTTCAAACAAGAGCATGCTGTGTCTAATATGTATTCCGAGGATTCTTCTTTAGTTTGCTCTAGTTCAATCTTGTATTTTGGTAGCTCAGCAAACATAGTTTCGTACGTATTTTGAACATCTTTTCTTATGGTGTTTTCACAGTTTGTTCAATGGTTCTACTAATGTTTTTATTTTTAGGATTAAAACAGGATGGTGTGGACTTTCTTGTACCTTTATAAGAAATGTTTCTAAAAATAAAGTATCATGAATTTTAAGTTTTATATTTGTGTATTTTTTTCATTGTCACTTTTGTCTGTGTCTGCATATACTTCAACAGTCTCCATTAAATGGCCGTGCATAAGAAACAATACACGCCTGCCTGGTGATGACCAATACTGAAATTAACAACACAGTCGTTTTTTTCAGTGGTTTGGTATTTTGTCTCAAATCAAATGCAAACCCCTGCCTTTCAAATGAAGTTATCATTTTGTGGTTGTGTCCATCACGTAGGTCCCAACAACATCAGAATGAACCCAAGCTCTCATGGTCTAGAGTGATATGTTGATTTGTTATCTAGATGGTTTTAAAGTCGATACACATGCCGTGTAATGTACTGTCACACACTTTTTGTCACAGCGTACAATAACGTCATAGTAAATAATGTTATCATTTTTGATGTCACCACTTGCGTGACTGTACCCTCTATACTGACAATATTTCTTCTTAAAGAGTAATAACAATTATTACATGTGTCAATATTCGTGTATTCTTGCTCTGTATATTTGTTTTGTAAAACATGACCAGTTGTATAATTAATCTGAGTGCCTGTGTGGGATCTATTAACCAAGTCTTTATGTAAATTATATTTATACGTATATATCTGTAAAAATAGTAAGTTTCCAAAATGATGGTCTGTTTGTGGTATAACGTTGCTGTTCTAGTTTGTAAATAATCGAGTCTGGACCCGATAGTCTGGTGACTGCCATAATGAGCATCGTTGGTTGTGCCCGTAGGTGTTTGTGTGAGGGCAACTTGCCTGAATTTAAATAAAAAACACCCCATGTCCCGTTACACTTTTATTCAGATTAAAAATGAACATATTTAAGGAAGAGAGTTTTTATGGATGTGAACCACTTTATTTTGAGGAACACGACGTTTCGGAGTAGGTCCTAATTACTTCTTTATCAGGTTAATATTGACGGAACACTGGTACAGCGAAGTTTAGTATTTATAGTGTATCTTTCTTGCCTATTGTCTGTTTCTTGTTTAAAGTCGCACACATCAATATTCAACTATAGACAGACTATGGAACGTTGTCGTCCTTATAGAAACAAGCAGAAAGTGTCGACAACGCGACACATGGACCATTTGTTGTATTGTAGCCAAGTTGCATTGTCGCGTTTTGAATAATATTTAGTATTCAACGAAAGGAAGACAATGCGACCTCGCGAAAATGTCCCTTCTCGGTTTCCATAACAGACTGCTTTCTAAGACTGATCTAATGTGGTGTCCGAAGTAGGATTTCATTTATCACCTTCAATTACGGACGCGAGAAAGCAATCTACAATTTTCGTCTTGTATTAGCACTTTTTATCTCGACTTGCACTCCAATGTCGGCTACCCATTGGTCAAAACCGATCACGTGCCGTAGGTACATTTTTCTATGTTAAACTGGACCAGGCGCGTCCCTGGCAACAACATACCGTCAAGAGTTATCTCCCTTGTTTGTAAACAAACGCTAGATCGAGACGACGACGCGGTATTGCAGCGTTCCCATTGGAGCCAATACTATCGAGAAATTCATGCCATCACTAAGCAAGAATTACAATCTACCCACAGTGTACTCTATCGGTGCCATTTGGGCACACTGTTGTCGAGGTGTCACTTCGGGTCAGCATGGAATTCAGCGACACAAATGCTGTAGCTTCACGGCCACAAATGTCACTTCTGTACCTGTGTACCGTAAACAATCTCCACATTCACCAGAACAAGTAGACATTGTCCAGGTGTTGACTTGACGTAGAACATCTACACGTCTACAGTAACCTCTCGCTTTGTCTAATGCGAGTGTCATCTACGAGGATGACTTGGTTGACACATGTCATCGGTTCCCAATTGCGCAGATCGATGCTCATGCTGTTGATCACTGGATTGTCTGATCCAGACTCGATTATTTACAGACCGCCATAGCTGGAATATTGCGTATTGAGTTCGGCGTAAAACTAAACTCACTCACTCACTCTACGAGGCTAGTTATGCTGACAGGTCTAACCTGGATACCCAAGTTGATAAAAGTTTCATGTTAACAGAGCTGCAATTGCTTACGCTGTTCTGTGTTATTAAAATGTTTGACAATGAAATGACAATGTGGATTTCGAACGTTTGACGGTAGAGTTTCTCAGGTAGAATGTCTGCACGAAGTCACGTGACCGTACAAACGCATATAAGAAATCGCCGTTTCATCTCCCGTTTTTCTTAATTTGTATAAATCCTTCATTTCAGTCTAGAACCGTTTCTAAAGCATCTAGTGAGGGTGCTCGTCGAGAAAAAATTCGTTACCATGTGTCCGCGAGTTTGATATGGAGATGTATAATGTGTTAAATGTCAAACGAGAACGAAACACATGATAAATATCCATATCAAACTCGCGGACACATTGTAACTTATAATCGCTTCCTCGTTTCGTATTATAGCTGAATCGTGGACTATTTAAAAGCGATAAAGCGATGTCCCCTCTCGGCCATCACAATCGAGCTATTTTCGGCACGCCCCGTGTCGTGGGTACGCGTAATGAACCATGACACCGTAAACGTAAGACCAGCACAGGTAGCTAAAGTGCTATTCCAACTCTGAAAGCCCACATTTGGAACTGATACCAAACACCAATGTATATTTTGACAAACAAACAACAACTGTTTCCACAATAGACAAAAACGACAGAGGTGTCAGCATGATGACAGAGGTAGTGGGGAAGGTGAACCGTATTCATGGACCATCCCGCCATACAGAAGAAAGTTAAAAGTTATAACTGAAAGAAAGACATGTGATTTCCTAATAACTTCTATAAGAGGATTATAATATCCCAGTTGACGAAATCTATGCATTTACAGCCAATAAACATATTATACTAACATTTTATTATATGTTTTATAATTCTTTATAAACGCATTAATAACATGCAAATAATTGGTATTACAGTGTTGTCTATACGGGAATATTACTTTTGCTCAGAAATATTACTATATGATATTATATGAAGAATACAATATCGAAGTTGACGAAAACTATGCATTTATTACATATATTTAATCATTTTAAATAAATTGGTTGCTCTGGCCAGTCTTTCTCAGATTTCCATGTATAGTCAGGATCTTGTATCCACTGCGGTGTCCGCAGCAATGTTTTCGTGGCTAAACCTCTCAAAAGCATTGTCCACTGGGTTCTTGGTGGTTGCAACATATCTCTATTGCTTGACAGTAGATGCTTCTCTGATCCTATTTGCCACCTACGTGTAGAACCGACATGTCTCATTCTGTATGTATTTCAGCACGGATGAACTATCTGTCCAGAAATACACTTCATCTATGTTGCAGTCAAGTTCTCTCTCCAACATAGCGCTAACTCTCACCATTGTAGCGGCTGCAACCCATCTCACTAGCATCAGAAAAGTTGTGGAGCTGACATGATGCAACTTGTCTCATCCCTTTTGGCTTGTAGCACCTCGGAATCTGAAGCAGTGGTAAAATGTCAAACTCTGCTATCCAATTCTTCCATTTTTCACTGTGACTTTTATCGAATTTGTCATCCGAAGCTATGCCAAGTCTACAGAGCTCTTGTAGAATGCTCTTCGGAATAAGGGTGAATGGTGATGTGATACCAAGGGGATCATAGACAGAGCTGCACAGTGAGAGAATGCCTCCTCTGGTAAACGGTACACTCTTTTTCAAGGTAGTGAAGCCTAAGGTATCATTCTCTGTCATCCAATATACCCTAAGGGCCCATTCTGACGTCATCTCATGCTTCACATCACAACAGTTTCATTTCCTTTGAGCGATCAGCTTCCGGAACTGACTTCACAACTTCAGCACTGTCACTCGTCCATTTAGTCAGATTGAATCCGCCTTGCCTTAACATATTACTTGTGTCCTGAATCAGCTGAAAAATATTCCTCAATCATAATTGACAACATGGATTAGCAAAAGTCAAGCCTTCCAGCATTCCCCAGACAATCCAAGGTAAATTAGGCGTGATATCTTTTATTTCCGCCACCATATGATGGCGATAGTTGCATTAAAGAGACCCACTTTAATAGAAAGTAAGACGTACAATAACCAATTCCCAAAATATCTTTGTGACCTGATATTTATGAAATACAAGGAATATACAGTCGAACTGCCTCTTATGCCAAATCCTTCTTACCGGACACAATAAATTTATGGAATGCCCTACCAAATCCCAAAGAATCATGTAGTCTCACAGAATTTAAAAACTTAATTACAAAAACCGAAATGAAGATTTATTTGGAACTTAATTATGGTACTCGTTTTTGTCAAATTGTTCACCTAAACGAAGTATAACAGCCATTTACCAGACAGTCCATGTTGCTCTTGTCGATATCAGAGTGAAAACGCCCTACACTATTTTCTTACTTGCAGTAACTATACAAAGATAAGACTTAACATGTATTTTTACACAACCGGCTATTACATAGATATCATTTTGAAGGGAAATAAACAACTTACTCCTTGTGTTTCAAATTTTCTCAGGAAAATAATTGAATTAACTCAACAACCTTTTCATGATTGATTTATATTTGGTTTAAACATATTTATTCATGAAGATATGAGTGGATTGGCCAACAAGCTCCGAGGAGCTTATTTGAAGGCCGCTCCCATAAACAAATACATGTACAAGTAAATACAGAAACAGATGACACAATGCTACAATTCTTATTTATCAGCAATCAAGATAAGGTTAATGCATGAATATCGATTCGTTTGTTTGGCAGTCAATATCAAAGTATTTATGAAACATCAAATCGATCAGATCTTATTATGTAATCATGAATAGATTTTAATCATTTGTGTAGATCATTGCTAGTGAGGGATGCGCATCCCCATAGTACTGTGTTGATACTAGACCCGTTTACATAGACATATGATTTTTGTCTTAATTCCTTGTATTAATTGCATGTGAAAAAATAATGCACAGCATTTTCGACTAGATGTCCACATGAGCACGAGGGGATGTCGATGATGTATCTGTCAAACCTGTCGGCATTCAAATCACTACAACGGAGGCGAGAATGGATAATTTGGCATTTTCTTGATCCATAGTTTAGGTAAAAGATAATAGTTTTGTAATTAGGTCTGCATATCGAGTTTTTGAATCGGGATATTAAGGTATCAATATTTTGGATTTCAGAACTTAGGGAATTCCATAGTTTTATTGTATCAGGTAGAAATGATCTGGCATATGTCGTCGTTCTACATTTAACTGATCGCGCTGATAAATTTCCCCTGAGGTTATCATTAGTATTAGGAATTGTAGGAAAGAGGTTACAGAGATATTGAGGCGAGAGATTTTCTTCATTTTATAAAATGTTGTCAGCTTAGAAATATGTCTACGTTCCTTCAACGGCTTTTGGTTAGTTTCTTCATGGATCATGTTGTGGCTTGTTCCTCGAACTGCACCACTTATTGATCGCAATGCGTCTAGATTCAATTTTTGTAGTAAAATGAACTGTCCCTGAGTACAGTTGTCCTAAATGTGGCCGCAATAATAAAAAATAGGTAAGGTGAAAGATTTATAGATACTTTCTAAACATTTACACGGTAGACGATATTTCAAACTTCTTAAGCAGTGAATCAATGGACTAACTTTCTTTATCATAGAGTTTATGTGAATATCCCAGTAACAGTTATTTTGAAGGGTCAAGCGTAAATGCTTGTGCTTATCTTATGCGTATGCTTGTGCTTGATTTATCACACCGTTCATTGTAAGATCTAGTTTGATGCTTCTGTTTAGTTTTCTACTAAACTGTATTGATTCGTTTTGTTAGGATTGAATGAAACCTTCCATTCTTTGGCCCAATTTGAAATTCTTAATAGGTCTCTATTTAAACAGTCTGCAGCTATGTCAGTGTCATCAATTATGGCATATTATAGTCTAATATTACTATCAATATCATCTACAACACCATTAAAATATATTATGAACATAAGAGGTCCTAAGACTGATCCTTGGGGGACGCCTGCTAATACTGGTCTAGGATTTGATGTGTAGGTACAACTCGCTGGGTTCTACCATTCAAATAACTTTCAAACCACGTTAGTAGGTTACCTTGAATTCCATAGGATTTTAATTTATGCAGGATTCCTTTATGCCAAACTTTATCAAACGCTTTGCTAACATCGCAAAATACCGCTCTTACTTCTTTTCCATCATCTAGTGCTTTAGCTATGAAATCATATACACAGGTTAGCTGATTAGTTGTAAAACCAGATTGGAGATTTGATAGTAGGTTATTATCTCTCAGAAAATTATATACATATCTAAAGATACATTTATCAAATACTTTAGCAATACAACTTGTTAGTGCTACCGGTCTATAATTAGAACAATCGTATATATTGCCTGTGTTATGGATAGGAATTGCCTACGCTTCCTTCCAGAAGGTGGGGAACTTGGACAATACTAATGACAAATTAAATAATATAGTTAGGATCGAAGCTAGTGGATTGGCACACATTTATAATTCCGATCTTATCCGGCCCTGTTCCTTTACAAGTATCTGCAGATAACAATATATCCTTAACTCCCCCAATCTCCAATATTATATCAGACAAACGACTATTACAACGCGCAAGAAGAAGAGGGGGGTTGGGGTGGAGTGGGGTGAGGGGTGTGTGTCGTCATCAGGTTCTATAACTTTAGATTGATTGATGAAATAGCTATTCATAAATTCTGTATTATCGTTCAAATCATCGTATAGAACATCATCATCATTAATTGTATGACACATTTTTTTGCCGATCTATTATGCAATAATTCTTAACTAGTTCCCACAAAGTTTTTGTTGATTCACTTATTGTGATATCGATTTTGCTTGTGTGCTGCTTTTTAGCTTTACGTACAGACGATATTACTTTATTTCTAACGAATCTGAATTTTTGTCATTCTAGCGGACGGTTAGTTCACTGTTGCCTATTACGCTTTCTAATAAGTGAGCGTATTTCATTATTCATCCATAACGGGTTTCTTGGCCTAATCATCACGGTTTTGTTTGGTATGTTCGCGTCACAAACATGGAGAAAATCTTCGGTTAGTTGGGATGCTATCAGGTCGATTTTTCTTTCAGTTTCCGTTAGCTTATTACCAATGGCAGTTATGTTTTGTTTCATGCTTTCTATATTCGCTCGAGAATAGCATAAATTTTCCGCTTGTAGCAAGTTTCTTTCTGTATATCTGATTCAATGTTAACATGCACCGGACAGTGGTCACTACATATCGAACCCAGCACTCCCGAATTCCGTACTTTATTAAAACATGTGACAAATATGAAATCAATCAATGTACGATAATGAGAAGTGATCCGCCTGGGTTCAGACACTAGTTGCTTGAGTCAGTATGCAGCTTCTAAGTAATTAGGTTTTTGTTAATTTTCGCTCAATAGATCTAAATTAAAATCTCCTACAATGATAATATACATATTTAAATCCACGGCATTTGCAAAGCTGTTGTCAATAAGATCCCATTATAGTTCACTTCTGTCTGCTCTATAGAATTTATCTATTGGATATGTTTGTTTTTAAATTTATAAGTTTTATCCATATTGCCTCGAGCCTAGTTATATACAAATCATCCATTTGCATTGCACACATATTATCTTTAACAAACACTACAACCCCACCGCCTCGGCTTTCTCTATCTTAACGAAATGGCGCTTGAAAACCAGGAATATTGATTTCTTTGTTATCTATCTCCGAATGTATCCATGTTTCGGTCAGACATATTACATCATTGGTGCCCAACTCAATTTCTATGTGTCTACTTTTTCTTTCAAACATTCAGATGGATTATTTTCAGATCCGCATGAATAAAGGTCCCGGTGGGGATGCGTCCCCACGGCACAATAAAGGGATTGAAATAAAGATACTCACTGCAGGATTATATAGACAAAGAAATCTCGAGAGGTATGTCAGAGCCGTAAAATTTATCAAATCTTTTATGTGCGCTTTGTCTGCAAACTGTCCCACTGCCTGCCTGTACTGTACTATGTCAACCGTCATCTTTATGCGTTCTTCGAAAAGACAATGTAGTGGTGGGCAGAACAGATATACATGCATTATTATACTTGAATGCAACACAAACTAAAATGGTAACATGTTTTACATCTTGAAATTTGATTCACGTTTGACAAATTACTCAAATCGATATGTACAAGGACAAAAAGAAAGGTAAAGGTAACACACAACATGGGTTTGAAAGGTAACAAACTCGTAGAGGATAGATCTGGACAACATTTGTGATATATTAATATAGCCCGTGCTGAAATAGACAACCAACTGCTAACAAGACAGGAGGGTTGGGGCTGCTCGCTGAGTTATGAAAATAGTTAATTGAAGTTTGAAATAGTGAGAACTAACCTTTTCAAACGTAAGTATGCATTACGTTAATTTCGGTAATTGACAAAAATATTTGTCATAAAGTAGAGGTTAATGTTGGACTAGAGGTGACGATATTTATTATTGAATCCTACCACTAAGATTTAGTAAATTATACATGTATTTGAGTTGAATGTGGGAAATGGGTATTGTGAGATTTGTTTTAGTCTTATCATTTTCTATTTTCAAGGTAGAAGTACATTAGATTATATTCACATTCTCATGTCACGGTGATCATATGTACTACTACAGTAGGGTAAATCAGTGGAGAAATATGCATGATCCATAACAGTAAAGTACACAAGTAGAGATCTCTTTATAAGTAGCGTGTTTATGATACCATAACCTCAAAGTAAGCGTTTCGAGTTAGTGAGGACAAAACAACAAAAACGCACTTCTTGTGTGGGGGATGATGGAGAAGGGAACATCAGACAGCATTTTCGTGATATATAGACAAAACAATCTTGTCATAGATTATTATAAAAACCACAACACAAATTCTCCTTTTTTACCATATTGATCAGATCTCTAAGGCAAATGGCATTTGTGATAAACTATGGTCTAAGAGTGTCAATGCTCAATGTTAATAAAGATTGTTGGGCTGTAATTGGGAGGCGCCTCATGATGACCAATTGGGTTACTCAATCTTTATAATTATGAGAATGGTATTGGGTGTCATTTGATCCAATATGTACATTTAATCATTTTGGAGTTCTCCAATGATATAATATAAATGCCTTCAATTTATTACATAAGTGAGGCTGAGAGATGAACGACTCTTTATGATCATTTGCCTGTTTTTGATAAATTGGTTACTTGTGAAGGAGATAATGTTTATATATAACCATAATTAATTAATCCAGGATGAAATGTCACCTCTTTACGGTTGACAAAGTTTCTTAATATCATAACATTAGAAAAGTGGATGGTGTTTCATGGCTGTGAACATAGCAGGATGGCTTACCCCACAGATAAAAATTGTCAATTTTAATAGAAGAACACGATTTTATATGCTTATCACATGCTCTTATACAGTTTCTAGAACAATATTATATACCAACTTTATCACTTCAAATACGACTTTCTTGAATAGGTGAGTAAAGTTTTGATGTCGTTGTTCACATTTCCTATAACTGTCCTGGTGTTGTTGGTAGTGATGGATCCATGATGATCCAACAACAACTGAACAGTATGTTAATTGATGATCTGTAAATAATAGCTATTGGTATGTAGGTAACAAATCACCCTAGTCACACAAACTGAACTTAGACTAATCCTCATATTCAGTCTAGTGGCTTCCAGCACCTCCTCCATTGATATATATTTGTACAATGGCTTGTTAGAAACACAGAACTAACTCTCTAATTATGACTACTTAGGGAATAGTTGTATTTGTATTTGATGTCAAGTGTGTATATATTTATATATTATAATGCTTGTTCACCAATCCGATTTCATTTGATTTAAACATATTTATTTCTAAAGAAAGGAACCGGATTGGTAAACAAGCATAAGCTTATATGAATACCGCTCCGGGATACAATGGAAGGAAGAGTACACATGTCATGATGAATGTACAATGTGAATGATATATAAATGTTGCAAAAACGAGAAATAACGCCAATCATTGTTAAACAGTATATGTCATATGAAGAAATTGTTTTGGATCAAATCTGCCTGTTAAATTTATAAACAAGTGCACTGAAATTAAAAGTTCTTTGTTTACTATCAAGGAACAGCTTTGGTTTCCAAACAAAATTGATTTTAGGTCAAATCTTTAGTATAAAAATACATAATTTGACGTATATCGTTGTAAAGAAATAATGATCAGAATCTTCATAGTTGTGGCCACAAGAGGAAGATAATGTTGGAGATATAAATCTTTCATATTTGTGCGCATTAAGGTCACTACATTCAAGTCGGAGACGAGAATGTATGATTTGATAAAGTCTGCTACAGAAATTTAAGTAACAATGACTGTAGATATTAGAATCATTTAAAAGTACATTTTTGAATCTCGATGTTCAGCTGGTAATGAAATCCATAATTTAACAGTATCTGGAAGAAAGGACCTCGCATAATTTACAGATTTACAGTTTATAGTCTGAAGATTTGAAACACCGCGCAGATTATAACCAACGATATCTGATACTCTAGGCGGAACAAGGTTACTAAGGTAACTTGGCGTAGTGTTATAAACCATTTTGTAAAACATTGTCATTTTATGAAGGTACCTTCTACGACACAACGGGTGACAGTTAGTTTCTTTGTATATTTTATGATGGCTGGTACCACGAACAGCACCACACACGGTTCTTAGAGCATCAAGATTGAGCTTTTCAAGTATATCTGCTTGGATAGTACAATTATCCCATATATGACTGCTATAATAAAAAACTGGTAATATGAACTGTTTGTACATGGTTTCTAATCTTTTTCGGTTTAAACGATATTTGAGACTTCTTAGACAATTCACCATTGGTGCAACTTTTTTCAGCACAGTCGTTAATGTGTTCATTCCATGAGCAATCATGCTGAAGTATAAGACCTAAATGTTTATGGCCTTGTACGGAATTCATGACATTACAATTCATGGTTAGGTTCGGCATTGGAGTTGGTTGCAATTTACGAGTAAAGCATATTGACTCTGTCTTATTGGGATTAAAAGATACTTGCCATTTTCTGCCCATTCGGCAATTCGCTGTAAATCATTTCATGAATCGATATGTTTAAAAGCAAGAGAAAGTAACCTCGCGAACCTGCCATGTCCTTCATGCATTGGTTTGGGAAGCTCAATATATGTTTTCATACCAAAGTTCCTTGAAGAATACAACATGGAGTTCTTCATATAAATGATGCCGTCGTAATGCCGTATGTACCCCCACAATACCCCCAAACGTAACATGGGTCTTCAAGGAAATGCTATTTTTTGTAGTTTGTCTTAACGGGGTGTTTTCGCGAGTTTTAATTATGATCCTATCCCCGTTTAAAATAGCATAAAATCTCAACTGACAAAGCAGACAGCAAATAAGCCGTTTTAGATCACCAACAGAAAGTCCCTACCCATCAAATCAAATTTGACAAATGCGAAATCCTCTCCACCAAGAACCAGGACTTCACAAAAAGAAACTTTATGAAGCCATCGAAATCCGCCGTCATAAATCTTTGATCAATAAAGACCCAGGATACTACATACCACCGGCATATGAAGAACTATTCAAGCCATATACCCTATCAAAGCACCCTATCTGCTTGTTGTTACAACTTATTCCCCCTTGTTTATTGGCTTCACCACCAGTCCCATTTGTTGTAAACAGTCCCCAACTGGCCTCTCCCGATTATGTACCAGTTGTTATTCGATTGCATGCTGTTGTTAATGTTAATGTGTTGTTTGTCAAAACACACTAAACTGACGTCCCAAAAAAACTTTACAACTGTCAAACCTAAAAAAATGGAAAACTGAAAAAACACCAGGTGAAACAAATTTAATGTGAAATACATAGCCCAAACGCAACAATGTTGTATGCAGAATATGGTCACCGAAAATTGAAAAACACGTCGTCGAAGATTGAGATGGGCCCGAAATGTACGACTATGGCAGCGACCTAACTGGCAGAGAGTCGTCTTCACTGACGAGAGTCGATTCTTCTTATACAGGGCTGATGGTCGACAACGTGTGTATTGTGCAAGGGGTGAACGAACGGCAGCTTGTTGTGTTCAAGAGGTCGTTCCGTATGCTGGAGGTGGTGTTATGGTTTGCGGCGGGATTTGGGGACAAGAGAGGACGACATTGGTCATCGTAAACGGAAACTTGACAGCTCAGCGGTACATTGACCAGATTCTTCGCCCAACTGCCCTTCCATTTCTCCAACAGCAGCCACGTGGTGTCCTTTACCAGCATGATAACGCCAGGCCCCATGTAGACCGAATCGTCCAGAACTTCTTGGCAGCAAACAACGTCAACGTTTTGCCGTGGGCGGCACGTTCCCCAGACATGTCACCGATTGAACACCTCTGGGATGCCATGGATCGGCGTGTTCGACAGCGACCACAACCATCAGCCAACAGACAAGAGCTCATCCAGGCCCTTCAAGAAGAATGGCAACGTATACCACGTGACGTCATCAGACGACTAACTTTTTCTGTGCGTCGGAGGGTTCTTGCGTGTATTGAGGCACGGGGAGGCCACACACGTTAGTTATGGTCCGTGTTTTAGAACTTGGGGGATTTTCCGTGTGCTCTCGTTCCTGTGCAGTTTTTGAACATTCGATTTTGACCCCCCACCTCAATATGAGTTGCTGTGACAACATTATTAGACGGTGTATGATTGTCATTTCCAGTGTTCTTTACGTTGACATTGTGATCTTTTCAATAAATTTCTTTCATGCGTCTATCTTCTGTAGTTTTTCCTCCAGGTCGATTTCAATCTGTTGTAAAGGGTTTTTTGGACGTCAGTTTATGTAGGCACATAGGCACTATCAAACGATCCTAACAGTAGATGTCAACGTATGTAAGAATCAACAAGTTTTATGACGCTTCAGATTAGTAAAATACATAGGCATATTATTTATGTTTACCGAGATTTCGATTGTTCATAGAAGGAAGATTGATACTTGATGTGAATTACGTTTTTTAAATTCTATGTACTTTCCAATTCAGAATGGATGTTATTAGGTTGAAGCATATACAAAACGTTTATGAGCGTTCTGTTTACTATATTCAATTTAGCAAATCAACACGTATTCATTATTCATATTTATATGAAGAAGCTATTCTGTTGATGCTTTAAACGGTAACTTCGGTTCATTTTACTTCTGAAATTAATACTACATAATTATATCTCTCTGTAAAGTTATTCCAAAATATGAATAAAGTATGAAAGAAAAAATTAATACTATCTACAAATCCATGTTTCACCCTCTTACTGATGTTGTTCTAACCCGAATCAAGCATCATGTGACAGGCGTTCTGGATCATGGTAATGACAAGTCCTATGCCTATGTGTGGAACTCTGCACTGCCTGGAGACTGTAACGTTACCTGCACAGTCCTTCTTACAGTTCTCCAAAGGACAGCACAGGTGAGGAAAATATATCAAATATATCATGTTTGGTATATATTAGCCAAGAAAGATACAGATGTACACTTGTATTCATCAATGAAAATAAATCTGTCATCAATCAAAAGTAAACCATTCTGATCATTCTTTACATCATTCGAGACATTACACCCCTATCTGTCCATAATTGAAACGAACAAATCGAGCAATCAACGAAGGGTGATGAATTGAATACCTACACTCATTTCGAATTCAATGCAGACCTTGTGTCCAACTCATAGTTAATAATTCTTAAATACTCATTCATGATTAAGCAAGCCACGGCATCCATATTTGATAGCATGGCCTCATTGTAGTACGTTCTGTTATCACTCAACCGATGTAAAATTCAATGACACGTTTTTTTCATAGAGTAAAGGAGGGCTTCCAGAAGTGTTGTACCTACAAGGGGACAACAGCCCTAAGGATAACAAGAACGCCACAATGCTCTATTTCCTCGAATATCTCGTAAAGCTAAAATGATCAAGAAGGTAAGGCGTTATATTAATTGCAGTAAAGTAACATGTAATGTCTTCAATGAAGGGGCGGTGGGGTAGCCTAATGGTTAAAGCGTTGGCTCCTCACGCCGAAGACCCGGGTTCGAATCCCCACATGGGTACAATGTGTGAAGCCCATTTCTGGTGTCCCCCGCCGTGATGTTGCTGGAATATTGCTAAAAGCGGCGTAAAACCAAACTCAGTCAGTCAGTCAGACAGTCTTCAATGAAGCTCAGCTGACGGATAATGCATTTCAGAAATTCTGTCATCGTTAAGATGAATCATTATTCCTTTTAGGTAAACTGAACTTCCTCATGGTGGGTCATACGCATGAAGATATAGACCAGATGTTTTCAAAGTTTTCCCAGGCCCTCCACCACAAGTCCGCTCCAACTGTTGGCAAATTGTTCGAGGTTTTGAAATCTGCCTATCGGCCTGAGAACTCCCATTCAAAATTACTCCGGTCTTGGATTTCAGAGCCATGTTTTCATGATGCGATGCATTACAAGGACATTCCATCCCCCATGTTTTCTAGATCTACATAAAAGGCAGCCAGCTTACATTGGCCTACAAAGACTGGCCTCTACCTAATGAAATATACAGGGATATACCAATGAACCTGACAGGTATGAACCCGTACATCTGTCTGTTGTAAGGCCACTCTGTACTACCATCGATGTTTTTAGAAGAGGCATGAACAGAGATCTTCCAAAATGGAAACAATCAGCTCGCTTTAAGCCTTCTGAAATAGATGACTGGGAACGATACTTACAGTCACTGTCCACAACAGTTCATCCTGAAGTAGAATTCAAGGACTTTGAGGACTACAATGCTGCTGCAACAGAAGAAAAGAGATTACCTGAATATTTGTGTGCAACACTTCAGGAAAGTCAACGAAACATATCCTGGAAGTTCCAGGTTCGTGAATACATACTTTTATGTATAATATATGCACTGTATCTTTTCACTTTTAACATAATCTAGACTCATAACTTAATTCCTGTATTAACATGCATTTTTTGTGACTCATGTTGAGATTAAGTTCATGTGATGGGCTTTCATCCTTCCTCCATTCACTGAAACCCTACTGAACAAATGAGCTTTATGTGAACAAGCATGATGTGAAAATGATTCGATTCATTTGTTCAGTTGAGATACAGGGAATAGATGCATATTCGGCATATTCCCAGCCTCAACAAAACAGACATGTTTCTTCTTAGAATTCTAGCCGCCGCCATATAGCTGGAATATTGCTGACTGCGGCGTAAAACTAAACTCACTCTTAGAATTCTGAACAGTTCCACCAGGGTCTAATGTTTAAGTGAAACAGCCCTTGCTCCAATTTCGGATCCTAAAGACAAATTCGACATATTGCTTCCGACTTATATTCATGATGTTCTGTGTTTCTTGTTCAATTTCTTCCTGACAGATGTCAAAAGTGATTTTGATTTTGAATATTTCAGGTGTCTGTCCAAAGGAAGAGGAGGACACAATAGATGTTTTCTAAAATATCCCCACAAAAAAAGCCCTCAAACCTTCATGCCGCCATATAGCTGGAATATTGCTAAGTGCGGCGTAAAACTCAACTCACTCACTCGCTCAAAGCTTCATATGGGTCGCTTTGTGCTAAAGGTCTGTTGCGTAATTTTGTTTGTACATGCTTCCGCGCCATTTGTGAAAATACTGTGTATATAGATTTTGTAGGTGCCTTTGAACTCGTTGTTTCCAAGTTATTTATGTAAATAATATATTTATGTAAATGATATATTTCAAGACGATTGAGTCTGCATATCATTTTATTTGTAATATTGATTCTGCTCAAAGGTATTTATAATTAGTGTGTAAATAGATTTACTAAGGTATGTATGGAAGGGTATTAGTGCCATAGCCTAAATAGTTCCAACATCTTCGCAGATGATACTTTCATCTTCATATATGATACCCTCATGTACGCAGAAGATAATTTCATCTGCGTAGAAAATACGTTTTTTCTTCATATATGATATTATAATCGCCCGTGACTCAGACGGTGATATTGTTTTCTGTTTGAAATTTGAAGATTGAAATTAAAGGATTTCAGTTGTGAAAATACAAAAAAGGCCAAATGAAAATATACCATCAACATGTTCCAAAACGTCTAAATAAAATGGTGTGTATATGGAAGCCAGTCTGAGTAAACTAAGGCTCAGTATTATTCGTTACACTGCTATACACTGAGTCTAACGAACCTTAGTAGAAGGTCGCGTCAGCTAACCTTTGAGCGACCTATGACCGTCCAATCAAACGCGAGACGACCGATCGGATTTAACCAATCAGACAAAGGCTACTATTTTAGGGTTCGGCCGGACTTACAAAATGGTTTTGGGATTTTCTCATCCCCTGTCGCTGACACTGATCTCTCAACAAACGAAAACTCAAAAGGTTAGCTGACGCGACCTTCTACTGGGATTTGTTAGACTCAGTATAGCAGTGTAACGTATAATACTGAGCCTAAGTTGACTCAGACTGGCTTCCACATACACACCATTTTATTTAGACGTTTGGCAACATGTCAAATGCCCTCAGACATAAAGTGATCTCCAATATATGTGTATATGTTCCTGACACTTGTTTCATTAATAAATCACGTTCATCCTCAATGATTTATATTTTTCCATGAAATTTGATCGTAAGTATAATATGAGGCAATTCGAATCGGTTACCATAAAACCAAGAAAGAATTTTGTCAAGTGTTATGATAGTTATAGACTCACATAGATAGATGTTTTTCGCAAGCCACAAATTTGTGAAACAAGTTTTGCTCGCAAGTGCGTCAGACGGTTTCGCCCATTGTGGACTCAAATGTTTAGAAACACGCTTTCATTCATTTACAACCTCCACACCTGAAAAAAACATGAATTTTCAGCAAAAGTAGAAATTCTCGTCCATGGGCCAAATGTTTCTTCAACCATGGGAGAGATATCTTAATATCGCTCTACATTAGCCGAATTAAGCCACAATGAGTTAAATGTTGTGTCATGATACTTATAAACATTCATTTACAACCCCACAAAACGTGAATTCTGAGCGAAATTAAACATTCTCGCCCTTGTTCAGGGTCGTACCATAGATGGACCTCGGAGTCAAAGCCACAGGCATGGCGAAGACGATAGTAGAAGCAGCGTGCCATGCCATCATGTCGTTTAAGATATGCTGTTTGTGCCAAGGAAGGGCATCTGCTGACAAGGTGTTGGACAGTTTCTGTAAATTCATTGCATAATCGACATTTCATGCAAACATTTTCTTTAAGAATCACATTTAGGCGATTGCGAATGGGAAGTGACTGGTCCTGTCCCCTCAGTTTCACATTTAAGAGCAGCCGACTTCATCCAGGCAAAGGAGTCGATTGGATTGCTATTCTGCTCCATACACTGCATGTATACACGATGCAATGGTCTCTCAGAAATCCTCTCCACAAATGACCGACTCTGGGCAGTCTTGGTGAAGGACTGAATCTGGTTTACTCCCATCGCTGTACCGTCCAGCAGTACATCGCCATCAACAAAATCAGCCTCAAATTTCAGATTGTGTCCAACAACCTTGGCATGCTTAAAATAGCTGTTGAATTCCTTGCTTTCATCATGAGTCTTGACATGCATCACCAGGGGGTCATCCGATAAATAAATATGTGCAAAAGTACACAATAAAATTCTATCATGAAGTGCCTCCACATTAATCAAACCCTGACCTCCAGAATTGATTGGCATATATAAACGATATAAGAGAGGAACGAGGGTGGTGGGCTCTGTTATCAGACATGATACTTCTGGTCAGGCGGTGAAGATCCAATCAACTACTCCAAAGGAATAGGAAAGGACTGGCACAGCAAAAGTATTGGTGGCGTTGACCTTGTTTCGAGTATTTAGCTTTGAGCTCCAGGTTTTCTTTAAGCGAGTTATATATGTATCATTATTAGTTGCGTAAACAGTACAATTTACCACGTTTCCTGGCATTACCTTATTACTATTCAATGACACCTTGATCTCAGGAACACAAGTATGTGACATTGTGACAATGCATTATTATGATATTGTGTGGTCTTGTGCATAGAGCCCAGGTCGTAAATCAGCTGAAGTTAATCACTTTGGCCGCGGACAGTTCTTGGATGGGTGAACATGTTTGGCAGCTTGACGGCTGGGCCCGGTTGTTCAAAACTCGGTTATCTTTTAACCAGCCATTAAGTACATCTAACCGACTGTTACCTAATTACAGAGGGTTATCTTGTTGTTCAAAACTCTGTTAACTTTTAACAGGTTGTTAACGTGACGTTAAGTTAACACACCCAAGGACCGCCGCTAACGTTTTAACAGTGTGGTTAACTCGCAAATGCGTTCATGGCTAACACTGCTTTCATGATGCCAGTTCAGCAAAGAAAGGATAGGGTGTATCGTGGACTGGACTTCGATATTGGAAATTATTCTGACGAAGAGTTACATACGAAACTGTAACTATGCACATCATAGGAACTAAAATACATGTTGTACAAGTACATGATGCCTACGTTCATCTTTTAACACTTGTGTAAAGGTTTATATTTGCTTTACTACACTAAATGTGTGAATTTCTTCTGTAAATATTATTCAAACAAACACTGTTAAAGAATAAAACACGTACACCCTATACCCACGTATATGATATTGAACAAGGCTAAATGTAGATAATCAAATTAGTTTCATGAAAAAATATCCGAACGATTACATTATGATACTGAAAGTGTAATGGGCGGGATATGGTGATTGTGTATACTCTTATTCTACCGACCTTCACCTCAGAGAAATTGCCAAATACACTCCTACTTTAAGAAAGAGAAGAAGCCAGATATGCCGATTAATTCCGTTGTCGTTCTGCGTGATTTTACGTCAGTCTGCGTGATTTTGCGTCAGTCATGGCGTCACGCAGCACAGAAACTTGACAGTTTCGTCTAAACACATCACATTCCTGTATTGTATCTATTTTTAATTTCCTATTTCTTGCTACTATGTTCTTTCCATGCAAATGGGTGTCTGAAAATTTGAGAAAATGCTACACAGTGTAAAGTCTGAAATTTTCTTTGTTTACATTTCAAACAGGTGTTGTTTTTCGAGCACAGCATTTGTTTCCACCCCCAATATCTTTCGTTTAAGTTTATCTGGACACTTGGTATTGGTGACAAAGACCAGTTGTAATTAGATTCTAAAATGTATGAGGAATTCACTAGGGCTGGGACGAGTAGGAAAAAATGGAATCGAGTACCCGCATGTACTTACCCGAATCGGAATCGAGTACCCGGAAATGTAAGAAATACATTCGGGTCAACTTTATGAATATTCAATTACGATTTGACAGAGATTATTATAGTAAACTTCAAAAGGTGGTAATAAGACATTAAAACTGACTTCAAGCTATTTAAGTTACGTCTGTTTAACCAATATAGAGAGTAACACCATTATTTACATTCCTCGTTATAACAACGAACGTTTTGTTCCTGCTGCTACTGTAACTTAACTACTCACTGCTCATGCACAGATAAATTACACTCATTAAAACTATGCTCCATTAATCTGACAATACCAATGATGTAAAACCCAGTGAATTTCCGGTTAGAATATTGATCTTCAGTAACCCATGCTTGTCGTAAGAGGCGACTAACGGGATCGGGTGGTCAGACTCGCTGACTTGGTTGACACATGTCATCGGTTCCCAATTGCGCACACCGATACTCATGTTGTTGATCACTGGATTGTCTGGTCCAGACTCGATTATTTACAGACCGCCACCATAAAGCTGGAATATGGCTGAGTGCGGCGTAAAACTAAACTCACTCACTCACTCAATGATGTAAATGTGTGTTACGTCAAAAATGAAAAAGACAAGCTATTGTCTTCCCTATTCAAAGTTTGAAAGTCTATACTCCAAGAAATTATCCGATTTTGTTTTGATATGTCCGTCTGGCATCCCTTCCCACAGATGGATTTTAAATATATTTTTACTAATCATTTCAGCAATAGGCCTAATTCTTTTTCATTCTTCGAATGTTTTAATTGAAGCAAATCATCTTTTTAAAATGCTATATAAATTGACGAAAACTTTATTAGCATAAACATTGCTCTCGCAACTGATGTGTAGGAAAATAAACAAAACATTATTATGTATCTATTTCTGTTGTGAATGATATGCAGGCCTACTTCGTAGTCACTTTGATGAAATGTTATATTTGAATATGGAAACCTTTTTGTCACAGCGAACACAACACTATCTCTTGTCATATTACACGATAATATTTGGAATTTTTAACTTATGTTATAACAATATCTGAATGCTAATGTTATACACTGATAGGTTCATATAAGGAATACAATGGCACAACAGTATTTCGCTGCCGAATCGTTGCAGCGTTCTATAATACACTTATGAAATATAATACATGTTTTCCGTCCTTGAAGACATTGAAAAGAACTATCTATGCATTTTCTGTAGTCACTTGTGAACTGAACTAAATGGAGGTTCACCTGATTGATGAGTATCGAGGAAATTATGTTCATCTATAAATTAGACGCAGCTTCATGTTTTTCAAGACATCTTTCCGGAATATGCGTCTATGAAGGCGTTCAGATAATGACGATATTGTACAGTATTATTCATGTAACAGTATACTGTATTATTCATTATACAGTAAGGTCGGATAATAGATCGGTTTTATTCAGCAGTGTTGGCACAAAGGCCTCAAGTACAATTACAGTGTGATCTACTTGCACGTGGTGCTAGTAACATATTAAGTTTCTATTGGCATTGAATGCATATTTCAGATAAAAGCTAATGGTATTATTTTCAAAACATCTATATTGTTTGATGTTAAAAGATTTGGCAATGTTTGTTCATGCATTACAATTTTTGACAGACTTGGCAAATAATTAATAAATGATATTGATAGCATCTCAATGACTTGGCCATACAGTCATGACAAGTTAAGGCGTGAAAAGTGAGCGATAGGTGTTGTGGGAATGCAAAGATTCATTAAGACTGTAGCCGTCTAAGCGTAACTCCTGTTTGTAATATTTATACATTTGTTTATCCACGGACAACATGCTTCTAATATTAATATTATTTTCATGGATTCATCATATTTTATCTATGGCTGTGCTATAGTTTTTCAATTAAAATGTCTTTTCTGTTGTCGGAATTGAAGTAAGTCCCACACAGAGCTGGGATCATATGTCTAAAATATATATTATGCAAACGGCTGGAACCTTGTGTTCCAATACAAAACGTTCGTAGCGCTACTTTCGCATGCCCATGATAAACTATAGAGTTGGCCTCAACCATTGAATGGATTAAATTCTCTTCGTCAGCAGAGATATTTCGACTTCTCTTTGTCCTTGGGGTGCAGGCGACATTTTCCGTTTCCATTTTTGGTAAACCGGAAGAAAACAGAAAACGGAATTATGGGATATATGGAAGCTAAGTGACGTTAACCACGCTGTTAACTTTGACAGTGACGTTAGCTAACGGCATGGCTAACCATGTTTTGAACAACGCATTTAACGTTCGGATACCTAACGGCCGGTTAATCCTTAACGGCCGTTAGGTATCCGAACGTTAAATATGCGTTAAGATAACCGGCGGTTAACCGGCGGTTAAGATAACCGAGTATTGAACAACCGGGCCCTGAAAGTTACTAGGACTTCTGTCAGGCACACATGACACATGTGGTCACCTTAGGTAAACGAATTTGTTCAAAACTGCCTCTGTTCACCCAGCAGTGAATGGGTACTCGATGGGATAAGTCATATGCCTGACTATTAACCTTCTATCGCCTCACAGACAGCCTGGGTTATCCGGGGTTATAATGTACATTAAGTTGTTTGTGCTAACAGCATGACCTTGGGGCGTGGGGTTCTATGACATTTCTGGTGTCCCCCGCCGTGATATTGCTGGAATGTTGCTAAAAGCGGCGTAAAACTAAACTCACTCACTCCAGATGTATTATGCATCCAATCCACTGTTATTGTTATTGCGATTATAGCCACCGGGAACGTTATAAGTTGTAGTTGTACGTTTAAAAGATCGATTATATATTCAAAGTCGACTATTGTTTGATGAGTGAGTGAGTGAGTGAGTGAGTGAGTGAGTGGTTTTTCGCCACATTTTAGCAATATTCCAGCAATATAACGGCGGGGGACACCAGAAATGGGCTTCACACATTGTACCCATGTTCGGAATCGAACCCAGGTCTTCCGCGTGACGAGCGAACGCTTTAACCACTAGGCTACCCCACCGCCCCTATTGGTTGATGAAGATGACATAAGCTCTAAAGTACCAATACAATCTGCTATAAATATTTTAGCATTGATTAAATACTTGCTTCAGATCAATACAGCAGTCTCCTCTACGAGATTGCCAGGCGTGAGTTCCGACGCGACTGAACCAGAATGGTTAGGTTTCAGAGCTCTGGCTTTCTTTCGGTTTTGTTATGGACTTTCAGCACTGCGAATCAAGGCGGCAGGCTTCTGGAGGGATGGAACCAAGTTGCAACAAGGGTTTCAAACAGATTCCAATGTGACAATTTGTGTAGGCAGTTAAAAAGCTGTAGACTGGCGGTGTACAGTTACCAAGAACGTACATGTTTGGTCAAACATTCAACGGAACGTGTGACTCCAGGTGCCCAGGACTTATACTCGGTGGTAAGGATATTTCTAGATTAGATTTTTAGATTTTTTAGTGTTGAGCAGGGAAGTTTTCTTTGTTTGTTGTTTAACGCCGCACTCAGTAATATTCAAACTATATGGCTGCGGTCTGTAAATAATCGAGTCAGGACCAGACAATCCCGTTATCAAAATCATGAGCATCGATCTACGCAATTGGGATACGATGACGTGTGTCAACCAAGTCAGCGAGCCTGACCGCCCGATCCCGTCAGTCGTCTTATACGACAAAAATGGGTTCTGGAAGACCAAATCTAACCCGGATCTTAACGGGGCAGCAGGGAAGTACACAAATATGGCATTTGTCGGAGTAATGTAAAAATATGCTGCATTAAAGGCTTTTTTAATAAAATTCTGCATTGAACATGCGACTGGACCTCGGGGAAGTTGCGAATACTTCGTTAATAATCCTCCCAAAAGGTTTGCTATCGCGGTTGTTTTTTTTGCGAACTGCACAGAAAAACTACGAATATTTCGCCAATAATCAACAGGCTTGGAATCAAGAAGTTGCCAATAATTATCCATATTAATGTAAATATTTGTTTTATGGACATATATCGGAGTTTAACAGGACTCGTCAAAACACGGATTAGTCCATTGTGTGGAATAGGTAACAGGCAGTTGATTAACAGTGCAACAGACCGTAAACTATGTTGTTATAAGCTGTAGGGGTAGTGGCATGTAGGGGTAATGGAGGGTTACCGGCTAGCTATGTCATTACTCTTTATGTGAATGATTCTAATGAAACTCAAAATGGAATGCAGTTAGGTCAAAATACATTGTAGATAAATAAATACAAATATATAAACATGTTGTCCGTAAATATTTATTTTTTAAAGAAATTGCATTGTTCCTGTCTTTTTGAAATGCACCTCTATATGAACTTGCAAATAGACGTTTTCCCATGATTGTTAAGCTATGCTTCAAAAGACAAAGCGTGTACCTAGAACGCGATTTCCACAATCAAAGACAGTCAGGTCAGTAGGTGCAGTTACTTAACCCTTAGCTTGCTGAATTAATTTCAGCATAAGACGTTGTAAAGAGGGTGGGTGATTTCAAACAGTCGGTGTGTCATTAAATAGGGGACAACTAAAAAGATATTTCGCACATTAATACTAGATAGAAAAATGAACATTATTATCCAAAAATATCCTGATAACTTCAAACATACAGAAAGAAGTTAATGACAAGGCAAACATAAATAATCTTAATTATCCCGAATTTACCTGAATTACTTGACTGACAGTGGAATGCGTTTCATATAAGGAACCTGAATAAATCGTTAAATTAGTGCAAACCGATTTCAATATTCGTATTTCCGATATCTAATAATTATTTGACTTCAAATGCGTATATTTTTATAGGCAATTATCAGCGCGACGACACATTAAAAAAACATTTCTAAAAAAAATAATCGAAAACGTTCGCCGTAAACAAATCGTATTTTCAATGTCATCACATATTTTATTCAAATGGCATTATTACGTTTATACAATGTGTTATGTCATGAAAATTGCAGAATAAGATACGTGATTTATGAATATTCACGAATCCTGATTTCAAGTGTAATGGTCCATTATTTTCGACACAAGCCCACAGAAAACCAGCGTTATACCGTGTTACACGTAAGAAAAACAAACATGGCGCGCTTCGTCCAACCCGTACATAAAATATTTCTATTTTGATAAGAACAAAGCTTTCAGGACTTACATGTATAAGCCCTGGCGAAAGTTGAAGCATTTCCCATTCTACAAGTGTTTCAAGTATCATTTTCAGTTTAATAGGACCAGAGGGAAACGAAAATTTAGATCGCGAAATCTAACTTGTTTTCTGGTAAGTGCAAAGGTCACCGGATGTGATGTCACAGACAAGGGTTGTCTGGTAAAAATCTTTCGTTATTGAATACAAACAGTAAATTTGGAGATATTTCGTCTGGCAAACCCAAATTTAACACAAATCACTATTTAGAATGATTAATCATAGATCATAGGAAAAAAAACATTGTGTTTTTGACTATATAATTGGCATATCACGAAACCAGTTTGACCGTGTATACTCCCGTGACCCGGAAACAGTAGTCGATCAACACTCCACATGCAAGTTTCTCAGTATCTTTTATTTGAACATTTGTTGATATTAGGACCACCACTTTATTCTACACTGAATATGCACATAAGAAACATATAATTGTGAGGCATGTTGATGCTAGTTTGTTTGTTTTTTCACTTTGTTCTACGCAACAACGTTTACAAACATCGGCCTCAACAACAGGTGCGCGGAAATGGGCGTGAGACACAATTTGTGTTCAAAATAACATTCATGCTCTTCTTATTGTGACAAAATATGATGCATGATGCATATGTATTATATTATATACTAAACTATAGTATCCATTATATTTAACGTGAAATTAGGGATGATTTAATAAATTGTGTGTTCATATTACGTGTATGCCAAGGTTATAGTCTAACTTCAGAACTATTTGAATTACATATATGAATATATGCCATGAAGTAAAATGCTTGGTGAATACTGATGATATGTTTGTAATGCTTAATGTTTCACAGCTGGTTACAACTTTAAACATTTTCATATATTTTTATATGTTAAATATTAATATTATGATTAGTATTTTTCTCTCCCAAATGGTCATGGGTAAAGACACTAAGGATCTATCAATGCATTAGCAAAGTGTAAGTAATCAATTTTCAATTACTGTCTTTCAGTGATGTGGAAAACTAACAATTTTACATAATCTTTTAATACAACTATACCATAAAATATATGGATAGATATTTCATATTATTTTGTGTATTTTGTTTCTATACAATATCTTGCTAAAATATACCTGAAATACAGATGGGTGATGAACTATTTTTGTTTTCAACAGTACGTCTTTGTTTTGTGAAATATTTTCAATCACAACTAACTGGTGTCATTTATGCTGTTGCGGTAACAGTATATTTATCAGAAAATGTTATCATTTGATGAAAACAGAGACCACATACATGTATTAAATTATATAGTCCCTGATTAAAAAGTCAACAGGCCTCATATTCTGCTATAATTAACGTAAATAGAAATGATCTTACCTTAGTATCTTTTTCTGAGTTTTGGAGCAATGACATGATATGAAATTAGTCTACTGAACTTTCAAGGATTGTTGCTGTTTGCTGAAGTGTCTCATAGTGATATACTCCTATTACTATACTATGTAAAATTGCCTCTGCCATCATAAAACAAAAAAATGTCAAGAACAGTCTTCTTTGAATTAAAAAATGCCAAAACCTGAGCACTCTTTCATTTAGGGTCTGTATGTATTTGATATTTTCGTTGCCACATATATCTATCTATCTATCTATCTATCTATATATATCTATATCTATCTATATCTATATCTATATCTATATCTATATCTATATATGGCAATAACAAATCCAAATTAAATTCTCAATGAATTAGCTCCAAACTGGACAACAACAAAATCATTATTGCAGGGCTCGATTTTAGGAAAGGAAACCTATATGCCCCTGGTGCCACCCTACACGATTACCTTGAAGCCTCAGACAAAAACAGGTTGCACCTCCAGCTCAATATATAATTATCTATTACTTTTGGCTTTGATATTGCTGATTCACAGCTTCATTACAACAAAATTATTCTGGATCTGATATGACAATTTTATATTACTTCATAAAATTTCATGACATGAAAACAAGGGTAATTCTTTCAATCACTGTCGGTGTAATCAGTGCTCCAAGCCAGTTTGGGTCATCAGTCTGTTTCCCAGATGAAGTCTGGTTTTCAACAGCAAAATATGAACATTCACAGTGTGCAAGTAGGTATAAATATGAGGTTACATTTTGCAGTTTTAGATTGCACCAGTGCAAATTCTAAATGCTAAATCGAGCCATGCACTGGGTCACTTGACCAGTTTTGTCTTCTTCTTTTTTAAATGGACACACGTCAAACAGTGTGAAAAACTAGTGGGTAGAATTAAAACTTAAAGCTCTGCTTTTTGAAGCAACAGAATTATTTCAATTTCGCTCCTACTTGGAGAACAAAAGGTGTGCTGTTTAGCTGTTTTAATGTCTAAAATAAATACCGATTTTGAGTGAAATGCATTCACACCTGTAGACGACGACTATTTTTTATCCCGTCATTCCAATTTTTAAGAAATCCATTTACAGTATATCACAGTTTTACACTAGATCTGGTTTCATCCGTAACTGTGAAAGGTAAAAGAATTACATCTTCGATCATCAGAATTGTCCTTCATGTGACGATAGACACATATCAATATTATGTATATATTATGATGACATACTGACATTTCATAATATCTCCCAGTGTAAGAACAAGTCATTATTTGAAAATTATCGACAGCAAGACTTTGAATTTGTAAAAATAAAGATCTACGCACCGACGGCAATATTGAGGCGAAAAATATACAACAAAAGAAAGAAATGACAACTACAGTTGATAATAGCTAACAATAACCCATTGAAGGTGTTTAATAAGTTAATTCTACTATAAATTTTGGATTTTACTGAAATTTGAATCAATTTAGAAAATGTATCAATGGTCGTTTTCCAACGCGTGTGTATATTTTACCTCCATGGGTGCCATGCCGTCAGTGGTTCCGGTTTCATCAAGGGTGGGTACAATTACAAATATTGTGATTATTTTTCATAATCTGTATTATTTAGGTATTGAATCGTTTTCTTAGAATCTATATGAGTTCAGATTCTGATTATGAACGGGTATTTTCTAACATCCTTCGTGTCTTGTCACCTAAAAAACCCGCGAGTTTGGCCACGCCCTTACGCGTCACCCACGGCTGTCAACAATGGGTGTCGGAAGGCTTGTCAAACAAAAATCATTATAAACTCGATAAATATGATAATTGTTTTACAAAGACAATAACAGACACCGAATCAGACCATGTAATTAATTCCAGCGAAAATAATTTGGATCTATCAAAAGGATGGCACAATTTTTTCGGTATCACGATGCATGTGGAGTTGTTTGTTTACCGCCGTTGCCATGATCGTTCCTATTTCATACAATCGGTGATGTAACATTGAGATTGTTTTTGTTTATAACTAATTAAACCGAAAGTTACTATTTTTTCGAAAATATGAAACTTCAGTGTTTTCTCTTCACCAAAGAACAAAAGTATTGATCAAATTAGGAAAAAAATATTTCATTATGAAGAAAATATTAGACTGGGCACCACTCGACGTGATGTGCACGAAGTTAACAATGGCCGTTATTTGTGGCTGTGTGCGTAGAATTTGGCGAACAAATTTTTAATTCGCGGGCGTTTCGTTTTAAAGTATATAAACTAATTGAAGATTATATATTTAGAAAGCTGAGAATTAATGCATTCCATACATAATTCAAATGACACGTGAATCCGACTTGTTGAATAATTATTGCAAGTTTTATTTGGGGATGTCATTATGCAGCATTGAGAGGATTAAAGGGGCACCGATTTTTGACTTCCCGACAGTCTAGACTAACGCCTATAGGCTCTGAATATATATAATTTTGATTGTAACAATTGGAAAGCAGCCCCAGTGAGATGGGAGATTCAGAACCTGAGGAAATCTAGATCTGCATCATTTAGGGCTTTAAAATTGCAGGGAGGGCTTGGCAGTAGGGACAATAATGTGGTTCAGGGACTGTGAGACAGATTACCCGACAGTCTAACACTGTCACCTAGTGCTTGTTACCTGCCGTAAGACTGGCTGATGCAACGGAGTTGACAACAGTCTGTTTTACCGTCTATAATGACAACATAATATACATTTTTACACGCCTTTCTGAACACTGATAGGTGTACCAAAAGGTGCTTGTTAATTGACTTCTTATCCGAAACAACCAGGTAAAACGTGAGGTGGAATCCCATCAAATACCGTTATTAAGAAATATCGCTGTGTTATAGTCTGATTATATAATGTTTCTATTTCTGATCCGTGAGTTATACGATGACTGAGATTGTTTTGGATCCTATTTCTTTGATAAATAGGTCTGTTGACCTGTCGTGTTAAAATACGCATTATTGTAAGCCGTAAATAAATCCCTTTTTGATAAATTGTCTTAATGATAACAAACCATTTAGGTAAATGTGTATATACCATCTGTTACTTTAGTATACTAGTTACATACCACCGCCATATAGCTGGAATATTGCTGAGTGCGGCGTAAAACTAAACTCACTCACTCTCCTTTATAATGCAGCAAATACGTGCACATAACATTGATGTTCCATGCATATTCTGAAAACAGCAGCGACCATTCAGTTAACTTAATTGCGTACAATGCAAAAATTACAACTCTTTTTTTATGTTGGATGGTACAGACCTTTACAGGTTTATTTGTCGTCATCCACTTGCCCGTTTTCTTACAGGCATAAATAGTGATAACTTCTTTGGCATTTTAGAAGTTGGGAAGTACAATATAAACAGACTTTATGGATTACAACTTCTTTATTTCGTGAGAGCGACGTTTCGATACAGATCATTCCTGCTTTACAACAGTACAAGAATCTGTATCGAAACGCCCTTCTCATAATATAGAGAAGTTGTAAACCATAAAGTTGACAATGGTTCCCACTTGGCGTTTCTGGGGTTAATTACTTATACATTCAAGTTTGAATGAACGATTGAATGAATGAATGAATGAATGAATGAATTACGTGTCACCCTAAAATTACAACCATGACAGTATATCTTTCTAAATCTAAGGGACTGTATTCCAGCTCTCCATGGGGCTTCGATGGCTGTACGTAGAGCTGTACAACCAGTGTTAAAAATATATGTGCCAACAGAATCTTTTCTCTAGGATATTTTCTAAGAAGTAACCATATATGTAAACTGAATGTGTAACTGGTGAAAAACAAACATAACCCCATCTCATCTTCTGTTGGCACCAATTCATGCATAAGAAGGGTTTATAGCCTCTTTGGTCGCTGTACGTTTCTTCACAGTGCAATGTCTTTGGTATATTTTGTTTAATGTAGTTATACCCAGTCAGTGCTACCTTGTGATATATCTGTATTTGTGGTCCAATATATTTTGAGGTGGAATTTGGATTTGAAAATGAATGTCTAGAATGCTATTCAAAGTATGAAAGATTTTATGATTGAAAAGATGTGACATGTACTTTTTGAAATAATTATAATAATGCAAAAAATAGACATATTGACTACCTATACCTAAGATGCTCAAAAACATGGCAAAGTGAAACTGAATTAATTATCCTAACTAAGCAGTATTTCTTATATCTTGGATACGGTTTGAGATATTCCAGAACTGATCATCGGAAGATATTTGGTAACTGTTCTTCCCATTCCTTCAGATTTTTTCTTTGGCTTCATTTAAACAATGCTGTGACTTAGTACTTGCAACTTTTTGGCGAAACGTGCAGGTATCTTGTAGCTTGTCATCAAGCATCGTTGGAACCACTGGCACTTTTAATGAGATATTTTTTCAAAAGATACAGGGGAGGTCGACATATATGAAATAAGCAGGGGATGGGACTTAGTTGTAGATGCCTTGGGGTTATGGAACAACATCTTCAAGGAAAGTCCGTATAAAACAGGTTCAAACTGTCAAGAAACACAGTTTTCGTTCAAGTCACTGAAGTATTTTGGTTAGTTGGTTGAAAATACATCGTCACCAAGGAATAAGAAACACTTATAAAGGAAACACGTTGATATCTTCTCTGTTGTAATTGCCACATCCTACGCTGTAGTTGGTTGTTGTCGGGGTCGTTGTTGGTGGCGGTGGTGGTGTTCTATCACCTGAAAGCAAATAACGAAAAGTATACAGAGTCAATCTGACCAATATAACAACAATATATTATCGTAATGGTAGGATGGCCTTGTTGTTAAATCGTTCGCTTATCACGCCTACGTCTGGTTTGGATCCGTAAAATGTTCACATAGTGCTAGGCGCATTGTTGTCTTTGTTATTGTTGTTGTTGCTGTTGTTATTGTTGTTGTTGACTAACTAAATTACACTGTATCCATTCCCTTGTTTAAAAGTCTTGTTAAAGTCGAAATGCATTGTTTGCAGCACCCTCTGGTGTATGTACAACCCATGTTGCCACTTCGACGTTAGGATTTGTTGCGGGTATGTTTGTTTACCCTTTTGAATAGTCACTTAATGGTCATCCTTTGCCATCCTCTTCCCGACCGGGGGCCTCTGAAGATCCGGGGAGACATGGTGTTCGTCAGTTCCCTGGGGTGGATTCCTCGCTTTGGCCTGGGGCTTGTTCCCGGGGGGTCCGTACTTTTGTTTGATCTTCTCCATGGTCAGCCCGTCCAGATTCGGGAGCTTATTCTGCTTGACCACAGTGTCCGGTTGTCTGGTTGGCTTTTCCAGACTGTTCCGTATGTTATTAATGGAGAGTTGCGGAACACCCTCAGCGTTTTTAGAGAAGGGCAGCAACTCTGGGACATGGTTGACATTTTTAACAGCGTTCTCACTGCCGGAACTCCTGGAGTATCGAATGCCGTCTGGGAGTTTGAACTCGGCCTTAGTTCTAAGACCCCGGGGCGGGAACTCACCCAAACGAGGATCTACACCTTCGCGGGGGACTGAGGAAGATCACTACCAGCATGCTGCCCGAAATATCAAGATCAGTTGTATAGAAAATAGTATATTTGGCCAGTGAGTGCGTGAGGTACACAACTGACACCAACACTTCACTAACAGCTTGAATGTCAGTTAACGTTTGGTTTTTAAACAAAAGTTATCACGAGCAATTCAACATCAGTTATTCCTGTAATAAACACAGAATCGATTCAAAAAAAAAAAAAAATACAAGGTAAAATTTATTATGTAGCCTATAATAATGCAGGGCCTCAATAGGCCAAAGAGACACGTTGTAAAACTGTAAAATATACATAATTTCAGAGAGGTACGATAACGGTTCTGTAATATAGATACATAAAATGATAAATATATTAAATAAAATAATGACTTGTTTGAACTAGTTGAAATATGCTTATAACATTTGCGACCATAAAACATAATAAAATACAATAAAATTGATGTATTATGTAATATACACGCGAATGCGCGGAGAAATGAAGAGCTGAGGTTGTAAAACATCGTTTAAAGGATTAACCGATAAATCGCTGTTTGATTACTTGGACAGCTGATTTGTCAAATTTGTTTACTAAAGCAGACTGAATACACCCAAATCTTTAAAAAAAACGTCGGCATTTATACCTACAGATAATCTCATTTACTGATTAAACTGACGATAGGAGGAGGATGAAGGAGCAAGAATTAGCTCTGAAACGTCGTATAAAGAATAAAATGAAGTTGTTATTTATAAAAAAAACATGTCATGTATTCATGACGATAAAGTTGTTACTGGATTTCAGTGGCGCTATCTCTTCTGAAAACATGACACGAGACAATTTCCCCAGTGTCAATCACTGACGTCATAGACCACTTAAACATTCTTGCACTGGGTGTTTCTCGTCAACGCTTATCTTTGCTTTTAAAAGTTACAATTTACATTTATATTTCATTAGTTCATCCTCTTTTCGAAGAATATACAGGTATTTATTTTTTACTTATCTATAAGTTACTGTACAGCCTTTTATTCACTGACTAACTGAGTGTTTTTGTCAGTTAATTTATTACAAACCCAAACACACGAATTGATTTTCGTGAGTGTAAGGATACGTTGGCAAGTTAATCACTAAACAACTATAAATTATTCATTGTGAACTAACTATGTAGGTGAAATACGCGTGCGAGGTATTTACATACATGGAATGACAAATCCCCAGACAGGTTCACTCTCATCAATATGAATCTTGTTAGTTGGATACAACTGACGTGATTTGTGTTTGAAAAGCATTCTTTTCGCAGATGGTAATTCATCCTTTTCATCAGTCAAACAACTTCGATGTGTCGAACGCACAGTTGTCTGGAAGTAAATATCTAGTCCCTGCGTAATTCTTATTAATCATCATTTTGCTGTTGTGTCAAACTTCGAATGACTCGAAGTATGTACGTAGATATGTTCATCATCGACATAACGGTGTTTGACTCTGCATATAATTTTTACAAAATTGAGGGTTTATGAACAGCTTTAAACATACACATTCTTATTAACCATCATTTTGCGGTTGTTGAAAAACAAACATTTAAGGTTTTACAACACTTGATGTAGGTTGTTGATGCGGGTATGGGTGGATGTAATGTACACCGAATGGTGCTACCTTGTACGTCCTGAGACGTATGTAATCGTACGATCAAATATACCAAAGTGTTGTTAAATGCACCAAAGTGTTGTTAAATGCACTAAAGTGACAACCCTTTCATTGACATTTTAAGAAACCTGACATAAATAAATGAAAACGCTGAAATGTTTTTTCCTTGAACAATGCCAATTGTACTTCTTAAATTAAAGGGGCGGTGGGGTAGCCTAGTGGTTAAAGCGTTGGCTCGTCACGCCGAAGACCCGGGTTCGATTCCCCAAATGGGCACAATGTGTTAAGCCCATTTCTGGTGTCCCCCGCCGTGATATTGCTGGAATATTGCTAAAAGCGGCGTAAAACTAAACTCAGTCAGTCCGTCAGTCTTAAATTTAAATCCGGACGCTTCTGGTGCGATGTAATGATGCCTTGACCATGGGCTGTGAAAGCTAAATAGATGGGAGATCACTCAAGGCAATAACCGTCACCCCATTAAGTGTAATCTATATAATGTCAAAGATTCCCACAACTACTTCATGCATAAAAGTTGATACTTTCTAGTCCAAATGATTCTGAACAACATGAATTATTAACATTCTTGAAAAATTTGCTTAAGTAACAACCCACTGATGTTTCCACAGTCACGCACTACTGAATCTGCTTCTGAAGATAGTCGAAAGCGCAAGTCGATGGCTATGGCGCTGGTGTTATATATTTAAGGCATTTTACCGGTTGACACTGGCAATTTTTAAATAAATGTTTTTTTGGATAAAACCTACAAATAGGTTGTGACTGTTACAGTCCAACATGCACCATGCCACATAAAATTTGCAGCTGATGGAATGTACCCCAAGCCGCAAACGCAATGCCTTATAGAAAGTGGTCAAATGTTACAAATAATATATTACGGATAAATATTCTTGGTAAAGTTCCAACTCTTACTACTTTCCTATCCCCTTTCCAAACGTCATCCTTATTTCATTGCTTTCGTCCATGTAGACATTGACAACTTAAACTTGTCAGAGGGGTATAAAAAGGTCTATAGAATGGTTTTGTGCTTGTGAAACTGACTGACTGACTGAGTTTGGATTTACGCCGCTTTTAGCAATATTCCAGCCATCCGAAATGGTTCACACATTGTGCCCATGGATTTGACGAGCCAACGCTTTTCAACTTGAAGGCTACCCCACCGCCCTTGTGATATGATGCCTCATTCCGACAGTGGGGTAAAATCCCAGATGGGACTCAGCCGAAAAGTTTTGTTTATTTTGTTTGTTGTTTAACGCGTGCTTAGCATTGTTCTGGTTATATGGTTGTAAACAATGGAGCCTGGATCAGACAATCCAGTGATCAACAGCATAAGCATCGATCTACGCAGTTTGGATACAATGACATTTGTCAACCAAGTCAGCGAGCCTGACCACCCAATCCCGTTAGTTGCCTCCTACGACAAGCATGGATTGCTTAAGACCCATTTTAACCTGGATCGTCACTGGTTCCCCAAAATACTACTAGAACTTGTACTTTAACTCATGTGTAATCCCAAATATGTCATTGGTTGCATTGCCCATACGGCGTAAAACTAAACTAGTCAACTCATGGGCGGATGAAAGGCAGGATCCGCTGTATGTTGTTTTACATCCGATGTTCGTGCCGAACCGAGCTGTGCTTGTTGTGCTAGTTGTGCTAGTTGTGCTAGTACTTTACTCACGTACTATAAATCACATAGTGATCACAAGTTTATAAAGATCTCCGCCAAACCAACAAGAGACCACCGAATAATCTATAGGTGGACTTCATCTACAGTTTGACTTTATCTCCCAGTGGATCTTATCTCTAAGTGGAATTTGCTTCCATGTGGACCTTATCCCCAAATGGACTTCATATCTCAGATGACTTTATACCTGAGTGGACTTTACCTCCGAGTGCACGTTATGCCAAGTGGACTTTATCCCCAATTCTAAGATGCCTAGCGGTTAGAACAATCGAAAAAACGTAACAATTGAATGACGTTATCCCGTCACTGCGCCATTCTAGTGTGCCCCCTCGTAATCGAACCATTTTACATTACGTCACAATGTAAGCGACGTCACGATGCATGTCAGTTGTCATCGCCTCGTACGGCCTCCTACAGTAAACTACTCCGTTGCATCAACAACGTTGCAGTTGCTTCACGCAGCTAACACTGGTGGAAACATTACGTTTATGTTTTACGACGGTTAAAATGTGTCAATTGAACTCACAAGTTTTCAGCGACGCGGTAACGTTCGCAATGTTTACATTCCCACAATGCAATCGTAGAATGTCGCTTGACTACTCAGCTTCATCTGGATGTACTGATCTAAACTTACGTTTGTAGTAGAAATGCGACGTTCATATTGCCCCATATGGTTTACGTTAATGACAGATGTAATTAAAATAATTCAGGGAAGATATTTAATCCGAACGTAAACCGTCATCAAACTGTTATCATTTGGGTTTTTTCTGGTAACGTTCGTCTTAAAGGTCACATGCAACCAAAAAATCAAACATAATTAAAACACAATTATCACTTATTCATGACATATAATATACATTGCTGGTTATGAAAAAACATATAAACAAAATTATAAGCGTACAATCGCAAATCAAAAGTGCAATATTGTGTACTTGGGTTTACTTCCCAAGAAACGAAGCAGCCGGGATACCGAACCCAGTCAGAGCGGGTGGGTGTGCACTCAAGTGTAACGGCTTGTTCATTTGCCGATGCCCTCACGGCTCATAGTGTGTGTATATATAGATATGTTGGGTTTTGTAAATACATGCTCATTTTTTGTGTATAACATTTTGCAATCAACAGACATCATAACATGTCATGTATTCAAGTATCACACCTGCCTGTCTGTGTAATTACATAATGTGACAGAGACCGAACTCGGGCCATAAATCAATGCGTTTTGTTTATGGTGTATAGCCTGATTGGTGTTAAGTTCAAATTGCATGTGGTCAGTGATCGCAGTTGTGTATTGAATATTGTCATTAGCAGACAGGCAGGCATACACACAGGTGTCAATAAAACAAGACATTGAGTTTTGTCTGTGACAACGACATATCTATATCACAGTTAGAAATTCTGTCAGCGCTAAATAATGAGATTGCTTTTAAGTATCGCACTGAGAAAGTGACTCGGTAAGAAGAACGTGTGGTGAAATAGACAAATGAAATTATATAAACAGTTTATTTACTGTCATAACATATAAAAAGCTCGCGCCTGTGAGATATCAACAAAACATTAGGAAAATAGCTCACACCAAAGCCTTCACCGAGGGTGTCCTCCCATTTGTGAGAACTCCCAGTTGTGAGACACATTAATTAATGGTTCAGTGCACACAGGTGGTGCTTCCCCATCCCTACGATGAAAGTGGGAACAGCCCTGTTGCTGATGAGTACCCGCAGGAGGCATAGTTCATTAATGAGTTAATAAACACTGAAGACATTGTTCGTTGAAGAGCATTTATTGTTTTCAATAGATACTGAAATACCGAAAAAGATTATCGTGAACTGGTGATATATTCTACTTGTTGAAGGCCTGCTATAATGGTGATCGGAAAGAGCAGTCAAAGGTAAATGAATACATTTGGATTAATTATTGTTACAACAGTTATTGCTAGATTTTTCAAACACGTAAATCTGAGTAGGTAAATTTATTTCTCTTTCAAATGATCACGAAGTTACCTACACCAAGTGTTTATTTTTTAAAGCCATTTTTCTGAGTAGGTTAATTACTTTATCTTTTAGAGTTTCAGTAAGTTACCTCCACAAGATTCAGTTAAATAGCTAATCCATAATTAGCTGGGGTTAATCCATTCTATCAGATAGGGGAGTAAGGTGTGTTTTCTTTGCTAAAATACCTACTCCACTGTCTCACAACTGGGAGTCTCACAAATGGGAGTTCTCACAAATGGGAGTAGACCTCACCGAGTATTCACCGGACAGCCCGCTTCCAAGTTGCGCGAACCTATTTCACTGAGCACGTGCTATGAGCGCAGCCCAGCTGCTGAAACCAGTTTTCCCCCCGAAAAGTCGGGGAAATTAGTGAATCGTTTGAACTCCGATTTCGCGCGGTTTTTTTCATCGCGTTATTTTTCAACTTTATAAGTTGAATTTGCATTTTTGATGATTTGTTTTGGTAAGTCCATACCGAAAGGTATCAGAATCTGCAAAGTTGTGTTTTACGTTGCATGTGACCTTTAACATAGGGGGGCAGACACATAAAAAAACAGCACGCCAGTTAGCCCTGTGCGAGGATTCTTAATTTAGGTCACCGACACCGTCGTTTGTTTAGTGCCTTAAATTAATCGTAATTATCCTTAGAAAGCATTAAATTTGGCATCTTAGAAAAGAAATGCAGTATTTGTTAAGTAGACTTTATTCCCAAAGTGGACTTTAACCCCAAGTGCACATTGTCCCCAAATTGGATTGTATACCCAAGATGGCTTTTTCTCAGACTAGTCTTACAAAGCAAAAGTCCTGAATGATATGCATAAATCTTTCTCTTCCCCTTTTCAGGCTGCTGCAGCACGAAGCATCTGCCGGGAATGTGCCGATGATGAAACCTGTATCCCGGTAACTGAGGCCAGGACATCCCTTTGTATTTCCACAGGTAAATCATCCTCGGTTCACATGGGCATTATATCTCCATTCAGTTATGAGTGAATATGGTTTATGTCGCATTTAGCAATATTCCAGCACTTGAAGAAATTCCCGAAAACCAGAAATTGGTCCAGGCCTTTGCCGTGACGAGCAAACGCTTTAACCACTAAGCCCCCATTAAATTATGGTAAAAACCCAGGCCGTCATCTTAACCTCTTAATCATTAACCCAATTGGAAGGACACGATGCATGAAAAATATCAGTATATGACAGTCTTGGCCAAGGGAAATCCCTGCTGAGCTACCCTTAACATAGATAAAGACGTCACTTCCGATACAAAGATAATCGATGTGTCTTCAATTTGGATAGCTCTTACGTCAAGGCACAATGTACACTTATTCAACCCACAACTGCAAATGTAAAATTTATTCTTCGGGGTTTTTTCTTGGTGATCTTGAAATATACGTCTTTAGATTTAGTATCCCCTTTTGGTTTACAATGAATAATTTAGAGTTCCATTTGAATTTCAAATTTTGTTACTTTACATTTTACAAAATCCATTTCGTGATGAAGAGATGGGTGCGTGTCACACTGTGTGACCTGAGTTACCCGAAAATAACTCAGTTATAGTTTGGGGTGATATCATTGTGACTGTCACTCCTCACTGTGCAAGGAGGGGCCACTGGCCAGGAGTATTGAGACAACATACTGGCACTCTTTATTGGCAGGTATGGGTCTTTCAGAAGGACAACGCTCTTGCTCATCATGCAAGAATCGTCAATATTCACCTCCAACATGAAAGCATCCAGAGAACGTTTTGCCAACAGTGAGCCAAGGACTGTCTAACACAGAACATGTGACATGAGGGGAGACGTGTGCGTGAACGTCACACGCCGCCGACCACATTGAACTAGGTTAGGCAGAGCAAGGTGTGTCAGAGACGCCTTCAAACCACCATTTTGAGACTTATAAGCTTATGCCTCGTCCAGTGAAACGATCTTTGACAAATCGTGGCGATATTACGCACACTAAAAGAACCGTCAGCTTTGAAATTCCCACTTTACTATAATCGTCCGTCAAAATCGTTTGGCGTCAAAGTAAATGTCATAGACATGTTGGAAGAACTTGGCCAGACGCTGCAAGAGGAGTAGGGCATCATGAGACTTATAAGCAGTATGTCTCGTCGAGTCAATGTCTGTTGGACATTTTATCCCCGTCGAACTACAAGATCGTTGGCGGTCATGGCATCTACTGTCACTCTTCACTATCCCTGTATATTGTTCTCCCAATTATTTTGTTTCCATTATACAATCACATATCGCTTAAAGCGACTTGCACCGTCAGTCTGCAGACGCTGGGGCCAACCTTGCCTTTACATTGAGTAAGTGATTTGGGTTTGATTTTTTTCCTTTTAGCAATATTCCAGCAATATCACGACAGGGACCCCAAAAATGTGCTTCTCACTTTGTACCCATGTTGGGAATAGAACCGATCGAACCCGGACCTTCAGCGCGACAAGCGAAAGCTTTAACCACTAGGCTATCCCACCGCCCCCTTGCCTTTACAGTCTAATGGAGACCTTACTGTACAAATCAGGCTTAAGATCACCAGCTCTACACCATGCAAACACATAGTGCTCCCGATACCCACACTGGTACTCTCCCGATACTCCCAATAGGAGCTGGACCCATTTTTTTAGCCGTCGGCGTCGTTTTTAATGTTTGCTAAATGCTCAAATATATGGATCTACCGCGGTGAATTCTGAGGGAGAGTAAAAAAACCTACGTAGTTGAGGTTCTATAAAACCTCACCATGTCGACCAAACTTTCTTCGACGGTACGGCCACCATTGTAAACTACCATTTTCTAAATGAAGAATGTGTTTATGTTTACATGTTTTTTATTTATTAATTGATTAATTCTTTAGTCAATATTATTAATAAATGCAGACTTTCGTTGATAAAGAGACCCTGAAGGCATGGTGCTTTGAAGAACTTATCATGATTTGCGTCACATTTTGTCTCTTCACACAAATGCCCTTGCTCGTTGGGGCCAAGTTGATAAAGCGTTCGCTCTTCACGCCGAAGACCGGGTGTGATATTGCTGGAATATTGCTATAAGCGACGTAAAACAATGCTCACTAACTCACTCATTGCTCGTTCCTGCACGAACAGAACACCATGTTTATAACTACACGCATTATGGCCAATATTTGTCACCAGCCGTGAAACGACTTAGAATTTGCCCCGTTGTCTTTAGTTGGTATTTCACCAACTGTGTTAATCACGTTAAACGTTTTCATGCAGTCAAATCACATCTGAAACGTATTTGTCCATGACACACGAGGGTGAGTGGGTTGATATACGCCACAGTACCAGAAGACACTGGACCTAAGATCAGTGTGAATATCGATCTTGATCATCGATTGGATTGTTCGATTCAGCCACGAAAACCTGGCACCATGAATATTTAGTAATGATTAATTCACATCGGATTCTAACAACGAACTCAACAGAGATTTTATGATTAGTGGAAAGGTTTTCGTCACTTACATTTCTAAATGTCATTGTTTAGGTCAGGGTGAGTGGGGGCCAATTCCACTAAGGACACGCGTTACCCGTGAGCTAAGTAGTCGCTGTCAGAGTTGTGCCCCTTGTTCATGTCAGAATCCGATGAACCTGTAATTCGATTTAAAGATTCACTATAATTATATACTCTCCCAAAAAAGAAACGCATATGGGAATTTCAACTGTATTTTTATGTTTATTTTGAAACATCTTGTAGGCTTTGTGAGTCAATGAAATATAGCGAAATGGCACACTGGGAATGCAGACTTATCCAACTCGAGGAAAGTCAGTTTGAGTGTCACATGGAGACTTGTGGTGGCGCTGAAGTCAATACCTCGTGTGACCACCGTGGGCATCCAAAACTGCACGGCATCGCCTCGGCATCGAACGAATAAGTCTCAGAATCTCGTGTTGCCCAATCGCAGCCCACTCTGCCTGTAGTGCCTGTGCGAGTTGCTGAAGCGTCTGGGGCTGAGGGTTACGGCGTCGCACCCGTCTGTCCAGGGCATCCCACAGATGTTCGATCGGGTTTAAGTCCGGTATCTTGAGGGCCAGGGGAGCACATTAATGTTGTGGTTCTGGAGGAAGTCTCTAGTGTGACGTGCTGTGTGGGGCCTGGCATTGTCCTGTTGAACCAACTACCTCTGGCGATCAATGATTGGAAGGAGGTGTGGGCGTAGGATTTCATCACAGTACCGTTGAGCTGTCAGGTTGCCCTGTACCATCACCAAATCACTTCCCCTACGGCAGGTGATCGCTCCCCACATCATAACACTGTCCCGGCCGAATCTGTCCACCTGGGTAACGCAAGCGTCGACGAAACGTTCACGTCGACGTCTGTACACCCGCATTCTTCAATCGCGTCGTTCCAATAGAAATCGTGATTCATCACTGAACCAGATTCTACGCCAATTCGGTAGGTTCCGGGCCTGAACATTGGTGCACCATTGAACTCGATGTCGACGATGTTGCACTCGAAGCACATGGCCAAAATAAGGTCTTCTGGCACGTAAACCAGCCTCTCTCAACCTGTTCCTGACGGTCTGTGCAGAAAGCCTCCTCAATCCAGGTATTTGTCGAGCGGTACTGGTCGCCGTAGCTGTTCGATGACGCAGGTGATGTACCCGGATGTAGCGATCCTGCGCCGCAGTGGTCGCTTGAGGTCGCCCACTACGAGGGGAATCTGCTACCGCATTCTGCCGGCGATATTTCTCCCAGAGCCGTGAAATTGTGCTTTGGTGAACATTCATGCGTCGGGCAATTGCACGTTGAGACTGGCCAGATTCAAGCAAACCAATGGCGATATGACGGTTGGCTTCACTTAGACGTGGCATTTTGCGTTCGTCAACAATATTCCAAATACAGTGAATAATCGACAGACAGCGATCAACCTTTTATACCCATCATTGAGACTATCTGATCCCCAACTTTCACGTGCATTGCATGTGAATTGTGTATTTTGTGACACTACACGCCGAAATTGAAAATCATGCTTTTAAATACGGGTATTTTACGGATGGTGCGTTTTGTTGTGATGTTTATAAACATAAACACCATAAGAGTCATAAGCAGAGCAAAACCTTTTGTAAAATGAATCACGTTTTCATTCATTGCTACATGAAATTGCTATTTTCATGATGCGTTTCTTTTTTGGGAGAGTATATTTATTCTGGTTAGTGCGCACCTTGCACAAAAGATCAAAATGTGTTCATTTTAATGTCTCATTACCTGAAAACAAACGTTATTGATCATATAAACTGTGAGACTATACCTATGAACATTTTGCAATGACAGATCAGGGTAACTTCAATCCGAATCCAATTATTGAGTGTCTTGTTCTGAACCACATCAGAAATTTCCTTAAAAAATCACTTATCCAGATACCTTTTTATCAAAATGTTTCAAAGATACAACAAAAGAATATTTTCTGTATCTCTTTGATGCGGCCAGCAAATATTTGGCATATCAACTTTAATTATAACATAACAAAACAACCAAAAATATTCGAGAGAATTCATTGTTGAATTTTGTAGAAATTTACATTTTGTTTTGTGTTTAAATTTATACAAAGTGAATGGGGTCTTATTTCCAAAATAAGCATTCTATCAGAGGATACGACAATGAGTATAGTTCTTTTTTTTCAAATCACAGTTATAAAAGTAATATTTTTTATGTAAAGAATATACAAAGAAAATATCACAGTGACATTCGTTTGGGTATATTTGAGTGTGTTTCACTTGGTGTGTATTATTGGGTGATTACAGCAGAAATAAATTAAAGACCTACTTTTTTAATCTCTGTACCTTCTTCACCAATCCAGATTCCTTACAAGGAACAGTGCCATCCACAACAGTGACTGTTTCAATGTCAAATCCAACGACAACATCCCCTGCTTCATCAGTAGCTACACTGGATATTACGACTTTACGTCCCTCTTCGTCCACACCCGGAACAACGGCTGCTTCATCAGCAACGCCAACGACATCCTCATCTACTGCAGGTACTACATCAACGCCTTTGGCGCCAAAGGCGATCACATCAGAAACCTCACCACCATCGACATTAACTTCCAGAGTTCCAAAATCCATATCTACAAGACTTGAGGCAGTTACACCAGAAACCCCACCAACATCGACAGCAACTACTGCAGTTCCAACATCCATATCTACAAGACTTGAGGCAGTTACACCAGAAACCCCACCAACGTCGACAGCAACTACTGCAGTTCCAATATCCATATCTACAAGACTCGAGGCGGTTATTTCAGAATCCCCGACAGCGTCGTCAACAACCGGAACAACTTCAACACCATTACCTACAACTGACACCTCTACTTCAGCTATGCCTACAACAACACCAGGTACGGTGTCATTTGAAATATTAAGCATGTATTTTTACGCCGCAATAAATAGTATTCCAACACTATCACGGCACTAAATCCAATCCAATCTGGCAAGACAAACCGGAGAGAGTACAAGATAACTGACAACTGAGTGGCTCAAGATTGGGGGAATCCAAAGTTTGCTCAGATTTTAACCGACTAAATGTAGAGGTGCCATTCAATCTTAAATCCGCTGAGGGTTCTCGTATCGGAGTGAATGATCTGACCCGACTTCAGAGAGTTTGAAAATACCCAGTCAGTATGTCCCTGAACGCTACTTCGTGTGTCTCTGGAGCAACATTGCTGAAATGGCTATATAGAACCTGCCTCACTCCAGTTTTAACTCGCAGCAATAGATAGGCCTGGCCAACTATAAATCTTTGATGTTTGATGTTTGAGAAAACATATCACCCGTTAACCATAGAATTCATTGATTATCACTCTATGAGAAAAATATCACCCAGAAAGGTCAAACTTGGATAAAACACCTTTTCCAACTCCGACCAACATAACTTGAATCTTTACTTTACCGAGAATGTGCTATCCAAAATATGACATATTACATATTGACTACTTTTGTGAAAGGCAGCTTGTGTATTACAAAAATGGGTTTTGAGAAATGTAGAGTATTCTCGCCCATGGACCACTGCTTGTCTATGAGCGATATAGTTAAAATTTAAAACATTCTCCATTGTTTCAAACTGAATATATATCCATGAAAAATGATTGTTGTAAAATCTTTTGTCGTCAACTGTCCACAGCTTGGAACGTTTTTGGACAATGGGTTTCCTGAATTAATTTGGGACGTTTTATTGTAAAATTAACAAGATTTTCAAACCAATATAAATTGTGTGTGTTTACAATGACAGGACACAATAGGATGGACGTTCAAAGTTAAATAGGAGTTAAAAATATAATGGCAGTGGTAATAGCAAAAACGTTAGTCATATTACAGAGGACAAGCAGCACTCGCCCATTCATCATCATTCCTAGTATTTCAGTAATCCTACACTAATCCCTGCATCCCTTCTCATCGTTCTCGCGATAACTGATTTCTCGTCCTGGATTTACGCTCGCGCAATATTAGATTACCTGCCCTGGATTTATACTCTCGCGATAACTGATTTCCCGTCCTGGATTTAAGCTCGCGCAATATTAGATTACCTGCCCTGGATTTATACTCTCGCGATAACTGATTACCCGTCCTGCATTTACGCTCACGCAATATTAGATTACCCGCCCTGGATTTATACTCTCGCGATAACTGATTTCCCGTTCTGGATCTACGCTCGCGCAATATTAGATTACCCGCCCTGGATTTATACTCTCGCGATAACTGATTTTTATATAGTAGTAAAATATTTTATACGATGCGTAACTGTGCTGTCTTGGACGATTCCAGACCATATCCGAGTACATAAGCATCTAGAAAAAGCGACAACTACTTACACCTGAGGGTAATACATTTCCTAACAAACTAACTATTTTGAAAACACAATGATATGAACTTTTTAACAGACACGGTGAGATGCAATTCAACGTCGTCGACACGTTGCCTTATGAAATATCTCTCTCTCGACACTCTCACACACTCTCTCTCTCTCTCTCTCTCTCTCTCTCTCTCTCTCTCTTTCATTCTTCCCAGGAATTTCATGTATTCCCTAAAATTTCAAGGGATTTCATGAAATTACTGATTTTCATGGTGTTCCATTACACACATTCCCTGTTATTATATCAGTGAATGTATGAAATTAATGTTTGTAGCTAGAAACTTTGACAATGTACTGTTGAGTGTCATTTCATCCCTCAGTTCTTAGGAGTTGAAAACTTTGACAATTTACTAATGACACTCTAGGCTAATTACTATCTTGAGTCGGGATGTCAAGGTCATGCTTCATGCGCTCCTTTCTACTCTTATCTAGTGAACAAATAGCGGTATTCTTCCTCTTATTCACATGAATCAACGTTTTTCTCACTGTGAAGTTCATAGACTCTCCGGACTTATAGTAACGGTTGATTTTGAAAAGGCATTTGACTCTTTAGAATGGGAATTTATCGAAACCGTCCGTTAGAGAATGGGTTCGACATTTTACTCAAAATAGTCATAGTGCTATAATAAACTCGGGACATATTTCCAATGTTTTCAGTCTGGGTCGGGGATGTCGACAGGGAGACCCTTTATCGCCTTACCTATTCATAATGTGTGAAGAATTGCTTGCTAATTCCATTACCGTGTGGTACCTCTAGAGATGGACAACAGATGGACGCGCTCTCACGCCGTATATCATACTAGCCCCACACGAGTGGTTACTCAATCGGGAGATAATCGGGATTATCTTCTGGTTATACGGGTAGTTCCATGTGGATCTGTTTGCTTCTGGGGTGACGAACCAGACACTGGTGTTTTGCTCCCGGATACCGGATCGGTACCGACAGGGTTCTGTGGGCGTTCCCATCGATACCCCTGATTCCTAAAGTCCTGTCGTTTCATGAGTACATTTAAATGAATTACGTTAATTATAGAGAATGTCTTTTTAACAATTTGAAAGAGAATTAAGTTTGCAAACAAACTATTATATTACGTTATGCGTAATGGACACAGAACTAACAATAATTTGGAAGGTTGGCACAACAAAATCAACAAGTATGCCATAAAGACACATCCGAATGTGTTTGAGGTTGTGCGAATGCTGCAAAAAGACTGAAGTTAAAATTCAGTAGATCCAAGGAAAGCAGAGATCCCGCTAGGATTCGGTCCTTGAAGGCCGACCTTCTTGCCAACCTTCTTCTTGCACTGCCTTATGAAATATACACACAGCGACGAAACACACACAGACCATGTGTCAGAGTTGCTTCATCCTGGCTGAACATTACAGATTAGAAGAAATATCTGGACTCATCTTTTATATATTTATTGCTTATACACATGTAGAAATCACTTATTTCTATAATACACAGACACAAACTATATTGTGTGAGATCTATGAAATATATATACAAATATGTTATATTGTGTGACATATGATACATACATGTTGTTATACTAACTAACTAAATATATTGTCTTCTATATATATCGGTCTCAGTTTTAATTGGTTTGTTAATTTCGAGAACACTGGGCGTGAAGTCACTCATGTAAAACATCATCTCCCCTTTCCCCGGACTGTCGACAAGTAATTTGGAAGGATTATTTGTTGTTGTCGACAGTCCGGGTATAAACCGTCGCAGCTTGCCACCAAACCAGCTCCGCAACTTGTGCTCCAGGATAGATGGGCCTTTTATGCGCGCTGGTGAGTGGGAAAGGGATACTTGTACTAATGACTTGGTTTTCTGAAACCTGAAAACCATCCGTATAGTGGGTAATTGGGGAATCCAGATGGTTTCCATTCACTGAAACTGAGTAACTGAGTTTCCAACTAGATTCCATTTTAGATTCTTTGATTTTTGCATTTCTGTAAATGGAAACCAACAAGAAACTAAGGTTATAGGTTTCTTGTTGGTTTCCATTCCTGGAATTTGCAATTGAAGTTTCATTAAAAAGGAAACCAACATAAAACCAGAATATGTAGTTTCATGTTGGTTTCCTGTGCACTGTTTTGAACTAAGTAACTTCAAATTTGCATGCATTTGGCATGTAGTTGACCATCCTGGCATCCAGTTAGTATCCATTCATTGAAACTGGGTAACCTAGTTTCCTAATAGAATCCATAATGGATACTGTAAACTTATAATTCCGGTAATGGAAACCAACACGAAGCTATGGTCATGTGTCTCTTGTTGGTTTCCATTCCTGAAACTTAGTTTGTATATATATTTATTGTCGTGTGTTTTATGAATTGATTCTTAATGAAATATTAATATTATGAAAGTTGTTGATTTATTTCTTAATCTTTAATTGAAGTGCAACCAATTGTTGTAACCAGCTCACGATATCTGACCAGACCAATACACACACAAAGAACTCAAAGTGGAGCTGTTATCTGACTGATTGGCAAATAACAGAATGTGACACACCTGTGTGTATTCATGCCGCACATAACCCTACAGGTCATAAAGAGCAATTACAAACAAAGTGAATCTCAGGTCATAAATCTAGACGCACCTGTGTGTAATTCATTAGGTATGTTACATACCCCACATCACATTTATGGGTGAACTGTCACAACATGTATGTGACGATAATAAATACACAAGAATACACAGTTATACCGGTAATGATATATATATTTATATTGAGTGTACATTCCACAATAGGACTCAACACATAGGAAATAACAAATGATTGCTGGGATTTAGAGACAATATGGGCAATCGTTATCATAATTACAAAATGTAAGGTAGATGGTCCAAAGACAATAGTTTAAATACATGTATCTATCTGGGCGTGGAACTGAATGCAGTCTAAACTGAATGCAGTGGGTAAAGTCCCGACATGGATAAAATGTAGTTTCAGTTTTAATGGAAACTAGGTTATAAATTGGAAACTAGGTTGAAACCTACAACAAACTAAAACATGAAAACCAGGTTGAAACCTACAATAACCTAAGACATGGAAACCAGGTTAAAACCTACAATAAACGAAAACATGGAAACCAGCTGGATCCTGCTTGGAGGAGTGGGTAATGAATCGCACTGGAAACCAACCGGAAATGGTGCAAAATTCAGTTTCAGTTTTCAGCGAAACCACAATCAAACTATAGGAAACTGGAAATGGTGGTTTCCATGTCGTTTCTTCTCAGTTTCAGTGTTCCGGAAACCAACTTATTTTGATCCCTTTCTACAGATCTAGTCACTGTTTTGGATTTTTTAAAATCTCGATAAGAAGCCGGTCTCGCCGCTTCTACTATCAGAGGCTACACCACAGCTATTTCTGCCTTTCACATTCCTGCGTACGTAACTGTTTTAAAGCGGGACTGAAGTGTAATAGCCAGTGTGATAACATCTTGCCCCAACAATGAATTTTATCAGCATAAACTCTGTACTCGCATAATAAATTTGGTGTTCTCTATTTCAATGTAGGCTGACAGGAGTTTCATGAAATGCCTTGAAAGTTTAGGGAATACATGAAATCCCTGGGGGGTCACAGTGATTTCACGAAATCACTGATTCTTTCAGACATATCGTGAAATCCCTGGTTTCACGCATTCTCTGTAACATATATACCTCCCACTGACAGCATTGTCGTCAACCACGAGGACATAGACGTCGCCTGTGCACCATTGTTTCACACTGTCCAACACTGCTTTGTCAGTCATCAGTACTGGAGTCTTTGTTTGGTCCATTGGTTTCAGTGTTAATGGTGAAATGTATTTAGCATTATATAAAACGTTTGTCTGTTTTAGAACCATGTCCCCCTGGTGCTTCTCATCTTACATCGGAGTCAGTGTGTGTGAAGGTGTTTACTCTTACACGACATTGGCAACCCACAAAGACAGTTTGCAGAGGCGAATCTTTCAACAGCAACACATTCAGAATGATTACATTCAAAACTAAAGAAAAGTATGATGAAATAATCGCATATCTTACCCAGAAAAACACGTGTAAGTATAACGCATGTTTCTAGTTTATGGTATAATTTTGGCTGATACACCAAATTCACCTTCAGTATTCTATCTTCTTTAAACTACGTTAATAACGAGCCGTCGGTTATAACGAATACTTTTTGTATGGTTCAGTTGAAATGATTGTAACGAACTGACGGTTATAACGAATATAAGTTAACGAACTATTTCGGTCCCTCCCACTTTTGTATGTTTTAGTTGACATTCTTGTAACGAAGTACGGTTATAACCAATTGCAAGTACATTTAGTTGTCCATCCAAGTTCGATATAACCGGTTGTTTATTGCATTCTACCATTTTCTCTTTCTGTAAGGGGCGGTGGGGTAGCCTAGTGGTTAAAGCGTTCGCTCGTCACACTGAAGACCCGGGTTCGATTTCTTATATGGATACTATGTGCGAAGTCCATTTCTGGTGTCCCCCGCCGTGATATTGCTGGAATATTGCTAAAATTGGCGTAAAACTAAACTCACTCGCTCACTCTTTCTGTGCCTCAGTATTTCATCTACCTATCACATCTCTATCATACGGCTCTGCTAAACATTTCAATATGTATGTTGCTATATACAGTGATGCATCCTGCATGTTAGGTCAACATATTTTCAAACAATCGTATCTGGGCAATTATGTGCTTGCATCTGTATGCACTTTTGGCCTTTCGAATATATATCTGAACAACCGATAACTCGACACAACCGTGTCAATAGCAGTGTTGGTATAATGTCAGGTATGATTCTCGCTCCGATCCAACTTTAAAGGAAATGTCTCCGGTATGCATTGACCAAATCAGCTCTGATATAACTTTTGTGTCTTCTTTTTAGATTGTGACATAAAAATACATGTTACATGTACTTGCACTTGCCCGAAAGGATTTGTGTTTATTAAGGATTAAAATTTCCTGATCAGTCACTACACAGTGCAATATGCCAGTGCCTATCACAACCAATTTATGTTGAAATAAATGCGGCAAAACCCTTTCAGTATTCATAAGAAATATCTACTAAAAGCTTTTGTAAGATTCCGACGATATCATGACCATGTGTTCGTGAATCACTATTGAATAGGGGTGATACTAGGTTCTCGCGGATATCCTGTCTCACTGGTGCCTTCCGTCAGAAACACTTGCAAAGTCTAGTCAATTGTTCAACTGAAATCATGATATTCAACTACTGTAAACATTAATCGCTGCATACAGCTGGTGTAAGAAACACAAACCAATCACACAAAGCGATGAAGATGTAAGTTGCCTTACACTACTGACTCTTACAACAAGTTAATATGTAACTATATATGTATTTAAAACAAGAAGAGCCAAATGAAAATAAAGCCCTTCAATATTCATTCAAAATGTCCCCTAAAGACGATTGTACGAGTCCGATGATAATGACTGCGTGTTTGTTGACCTTATTAGCAATCATCTTTAAACAATCATTTTCATATTTGTACTACTTCGATTCGGCATATTTTGTAACTAAGCAATGGCAAACCGCCACAGTATGCAAAGTTACTCCCAGTGAGATGACTCGCAGAAAGGACAAGATATAAACACAATTTAATGGCGCGATTTAATTATTTGCATTTGGAATATATATATATATATATATATATATATATAGTTCCAAATGCAAATAATATATATATATATATATATATTCTCCTAAAAGAAACGCATATAGGAATTTCAACTGTATTTTTATGTTTATTTTGAAACATCTTGTAGGCTTTATAAGTCAATGAAATATAGCGAAATTGCACACTGGGAATGCAGACTTATCCGTCTTTGGCACCAACTCGAGGAATGTCAGTTTGAGTGTCACATGGAGACGTGTGGTGGCGCTGATGTCAATACCTCGTGTGACCACCGTAGGCATCCAGAACTCCACGGCATCGCCTCGGCATCGAACGAATAAGTCTCAGAATCTCGTGTTGCCCAATCGCAGCCCACTCTGCCTGTAGTGCCTGTGCGAGTTGCTGAAGTGTCTGGGGCTGAGGGTTACGGCCTCGCACCCGTCTATCCAGGGCATCCCACAGATATTCGATCGGGTTTAAGTCCGGTGATCTTGAGGGCCAGGGCAGCACATTGATGTTGTGGTTCTTGAGGAAGTCTCTAGTGTGACGTGCTGTGTGGGGCCTGGCATTGTCCTGTTGAACCAACTCCCTCTGGCGAGCAATGATTGGAAGGAGATGTGGGCGTAGGATTTCGTCACAGTACCGTTGAGCTGTCAGGTTGCCCTGGATCATCACCAATTCACTTCTCCTATGGCAGGTGATCGCTCCCCACATCATAACACTTCCCCGGCCGAATCTGTCCACCTGGGGAACGCAAGCGTCGGCGAAACGTTCACGTCGACATCTGTACACCCGCATTGTTCCATCGCGTCTTTCCAATAGAAATCGTGATTCATCACTGAACCAGATTCTACACCAATTCGGTAGGTTCCAGGCCTGAACGTTGGTGCACCATTGAACTCGATGTCGACGATGTTGTTGTCGAAGCACAGGGCCAAAATAAGGTCTTCTGGCACATAAACCAGCCTCTCTCAACCTGTTCCTGACGGTCTGTGCAGAAAGCCTCCTCAATCCGGGTATTTGTACTGGTCGCCATAGCTGTTCGATGACGCAGGTGATGTACCCGGATGTAGCGATCCTGCGCCGCAGTGGTCGCTCGAGGTCGCCCACTACGAGGGGCATCTGCTACCGCATTCTGCCGGCGATATCTCTTTCAGAGCCGTGAAATGGTGCTTTGGTGAACATTCATGCGTCGGGCACGTTGAGATTGGTCAGCTTCAAGCAAACCAATGGCGATATGACGGTTGGCTTCACTTAGACACGTGGCATTTTGCGTTCGTCAACAATATTCCAAATACAGTGAATAATCGACAGACAGCGGTCAACCTTTTATACCCATCATTGAGACTATCTGATCCCCAACTTTCACGTGCATTGCATGTGAATTGTGTATTCTGTGACGCTACACGCCGAAATTGAAAATCATATGCTGTTAAATACGGGTAGTTCACGGATGGTGCGTTTTGTTGTGATGTTTCAAAACATAAACACCATAGGACTCATAAACAGAGCAAAACCTTTTGTAAAATGAATCACGTTTTAATTCATTGCTGCATGAAATTGCTATTTTTATGATGCGTTTCTTTTTTGGGAGAGTATATATGAATTATTTTTGAAAAAAATAACCCAGATAAGCTTGTCTGAACGCTTACCTAATTCGTATAGAGAATTTATAAGCCTCGACGCTGATTGTCTAATTAGAATTCGTCTGACGTGACGTTTTATGAAGTGTTCATAGAAAAGGTCTGATTTGGTAAGGCTGATTAGGATTGAAACTTAACAATAAACCCTATAAAAAATTAATTTTGCGTGACCTGCAAAGACAATCAAAAACACCAACGTGGACCGATTGAAATAGAAAAGAGATGCGAGTTATGGATAGCAATATTGTTATGAAAAAGTATAAAATGTCGTGTTTTACATAGGTTGCCATGTTTTTGCAGCGGCTGTCGGGATATGGGTTGGTTTAATCCATAGATCTGGTGCATGGCGATGGGAAGATGGCACCGAAGCACAGTACCTTCCCTGGGATCCAACGGAACCGAACAGTAACTCAGAGAAGTGTGGTGTAATCTACAAACCTACCCACTGGACACTGCATAATAACCACTGTAATAGACCATGGAGCGCGATGTGCGAGGTATCGGCTCGCTGAATCCCTTCATCAGAATCCCAGCTTTCAATTAATTGTCATTAATGATAACTTTACAAAGGGTGGTTATCTAGGAGTGAGTGAGTTAGGTTTACGCCGCTTCCAGCAATATTTCAGCAATATCACAGCGGGGGACAGTAGGGATGGCTTCATTTGCATGTGGGGAATATAACCTGGGCAAATATTTGCACCAAAGGTGTCATAACGCAACATGGAGATTGTTAATATTTGCACCAAAGGTGTCATACTGCACGTGGAGATTGTTAATATTTGCACCAAGGGTGTCATACTGCACGTGGAGATTTTTAATATTTGCACCGAGGGTGTCATAACGCACATGGAGATTGTTAATATTTGTACTGAGAGTGTCATAATATGCATGAAGATTAATAACAACGTTTGTGGTTGTACTCTTTCCTCAACAACAGTGTTTTGTACAAGAAGGCACATGTTTTCTTTTCTTGAGTGAATAAAGTTTTCAAGCAAAAAATACGGCAGTTACTTGTATTCCTTTGGACGATTATCAAGCAAATATATCTACGCTTAGAAAAAATAGTTGTTTGTTTATTGTTTAGCAATGTTCCAACTACATAGCGGCAGTCTGTAAATAATCGAGTCTAGGCCAGACAACCACGTGATTGACATCATGAACATGGATCCACGCAATTGGGACACATTGACTTGTATCAACCAATTCAGCGAACATGGCAACCCGATTCAGTTAGTCGCCTCATTCATCAAGCATGGGTTGCTGAATACCAATTCTAGCGGAAATTTCACGGAGTGAGACAAGCATGGGTTGTTCTAATCCAGATCTTCACGGATCGAGAAGGTCGAGATGCCATTCGGTAATCTTGTTTCTTAGGTTTGTTGTTCAACGCCGCACTCAGCAATATTCCAGCTAATTAATGACAGTTTTTGCACTATACATTAATTAAGAATAAGATTTATCGTGTGTATTTGAGCCGGAAATAGCAATAAGCTGTGCACACGTTTCCCGGCGAGCAAGTTCAAACATGTACAATAATAGAACGATGAAATCTGACGCAGTCATCAGTAAAATATAATACAGAGTACTATTATTTAACCCAAAGAAATATAACCTAGCATTGTGTAATTTTAATTACAGTTTTTATGTAAAATATATATAATCAACACTAAGGTTATACGGACCCTCATGAACGTGGTAAGCGGAAGTTATACGCACATGGAATGGGGTAAAATAAGCAAGCCATTTAAATTCACACATTTTTACCGATGTTACTGTAAACTAGCAGTCCATGGAAAACAAGGTGGTAATAAGCAAGCCAGTTTGTTGACATGTTTTCTTCTAGCTACAATATGTATGATATTTAGCGAAACAAAATATATTATCCATTTTCTGTCAACTGCACTTCATTTCGATGCCTGATATGATTATGAATTCTTTGATTGTGGACCAAAGTTATAATTATTGGTAACCGCCAGTTGTCTGTGGTCTGTGTTTGTCGCGATTGGGACCCCATCGCGGGGGGGTCGTCTTATGTATGAAACATACAATTTTGACACTGATTTTGAGGGTCAAGTTTGGGGATCGGCTGATCTATGGGGTCGGCTTATATACGGTATGTGGCGGCGGTCTGTAAATAATCGAGTCTGGACCAGACAATCCAGTGATCAACATCATGAGCCTCGATCTACGCATTTGGGATACGATGACGTGTCAACGAGCCTGACCATCCGATCCCGTTGGTCGCCCCCATTCAGAAGGCGGTGATTGGAGAAGCGGCATACCCTTTTATTATTTTCCATATGAGATTAGAGATACCCCATCTTTCTCTGTAAAAATACATGTGAGACTGTCACAACTGGCATATATTTCACTTTAATTTACTCACAGAATACAATGCATGACCACACTAAACGCAAAATATAAATACACAAGAACTAACCACACACCCAACTCAAGACGACTTCAGATAGGGTTATTCAACTACTGAACCTGACACTTGACGAATTAACACATTTACATACAATGTGTCCTAACAGCAAGTGAAAATGCCCACTTTATACGACATTTGTGGATTTTAAAAATCCTTTCATTCAGGAAACAGTAGTAAGTTATGGCTTATTTGAGCTCTGATGGTGTTAATGGTAAAATATTGTTCACTTTCACACAGGACAAAAGCCGTATTTGACACCAGAGAACTATACGTAAATACAGCAGGAAACAAATAGTATGTTTTAATTAAGTCAATGAGATTACCATTATAGCACAAGACTAAAGGCAAATTTTAGTAGAACTCGATTCAGAAAACTCTTTTGGATAGGAGGCGGTGGGGTAGCCTAGCGGTTAAAGCATTCGCTCGTCATGCCGAAGGCCCGGGTTCGATTCCCTACATGGGTACAATGTGTGAAGCCCATTTCTAGTGTCCCCCGCCGTGATATTGCTGTAGTATTGCTGGAAGCGGTTTAAAACCAACACTCACTCTTTTGGAAAGAATCAGAATAAGTAATATAATAATCCTTCGGAGTTATAAACATTATGTCACAGAATAACCTTGTATTTTCACTATTGGTTCTTCTGTGGAAACATCCATTGTGATTTTTTTATTTATGAGGGTGTCTAGGGTCCCTTTTCCTTTGAATCTATTTGATTCTAATCTATGTATTTACAGATAATCTTGCATAGGGCATTTAATTAAGTACTTCGTTTCCATGTTAATGATGTTCGGTTTCTATTTAATTTGAGTATGTAAGTAATAACACCTCTTTTTAGAGAAGGAGATACTTCATTCTTTTGGAGACATCTTTCATAAATCTTTACATACATTTGTTTTAGCTTTTTATAAAAAAATAATGAAGTTAAATCAACTGGATATCCAGCCGTACAAGGGGTTGTCTTATATTTCATATTTTTACAGTAACTGCAGTTTCCTTATATACTTTTTTTTCAAATTTTCCCCATAAATGGATATTTATGGTGGTTGTTTCTACATCATCTATATAATTACCTCTTCGCTGATGGATGATCTTGTAAAATAGTTCAGCATTTTATCACCACCTTCATTATTAGTTGTGATATTTTTGGGACTTTATTTGCTTTCTATTTTCTATGGCATAGAAATATTTAGTCGTTTATGACCTTCCTCATACTAGAGCATTCTATGTGTAATATACTCCTCACAAAAAGGGTTAAGCAACACAAATTATTAGTCTCATTACATGTTTATTTATTGAAATTGCAAATCATGGAATGATGCAATTGAAAGGTGAAACATATGTACACACGATTAACAAAATGAAAAGAAATGGTATTGAGCAATATTAGATTTACAAATCATCAAAAGCATGTACCCGTGAAAATGTGCTGTATTGATGGAGAAAAATGTTAACATTAAGGTTCAAGTCAGTTTTAGACAGTAAAAAAGTGTTCAGTAACGCGTATGACCACCACGAACACAGATGCAAGCTTCAACACGTCTTGGCATTGACCAAATGAGCCTTTAAAGTTGCTGTTGTGGAATGTTCTGCAGTTCTGTCTGTAACGCCTGCTCAAGATCATCAAGAGTCTGGGGGTGAACATGGAGACCGTAAACACGACTTCCAATAATGTCCCAAGCATGTTCAATGGGATTAAGATCAAGTGGCATTGCAGGCCAGTCCATATGTGTGATGTTGATCTAAACAACATCGTTAACAACTCTTTCTCGGACATTATCATCCATAAAAATGAAGTTAGGACCCGCTTGTTGTACCAGGGGAATGATTACAGGTAGGTTTACACCGATCAGGGTGCATGTGTGAAGAGTGGAGCACTTTCATGCCACACATTTTGCATGTTGTTTCTGAGGGTGGTTGTGTTCGGGTGATGTTGTCAATGTTATCAGAAAAATCAATTTGACAGTCACTAGTGGTTATGTATTCTTTGAATATTTACCTTTCAGTAACATGTCGGCAAAAATCGCTATCGACCTTGATAAAGATATTACACTGAAAATACTTGATGCTTAATTTTTTGTGAGGAGTATACGCATTCCTAGGATTCTTCTTTAGTTTGTTCTAGTTCAATCTTGTATTTCGATAGTTCAGCAAACATAGTTTCGTACATATTTTGAACATCTTTTCTAACGTTGTTTTCACGGTTTCTTGTTTCTTAGTTTCTTGCTCAACGGTTCTACTAATGTTTTTATTCTCAGGATAAGAACAGGATGGCGTGGACGTTCTTTTACTTTCATAAGAAAGGTTTCTAAAAATAATCTATCATGACTATTAAGTTGTATATTTGTTTTATTATCATTTTGTCTGTGTCTGGATATGCTTCAATCTCCATTGATTTGCTGTGCCTAAGAAACTTACCACCCCTGCCTGGTGGTGACCAATACTGAAATTAACAACACACGTGTTTCGATGGTTTGATATTTTGTGTCAAATCAAAAGCAAAGTCCCTGCCTTTCAAATGAAGTCATCATTTTGAGGCTGTGTCCAACACGTAGGTCCCAACAACATCAGAATGAACCCAAACTCTCCAGATTGGTCTGTTGATTTGTTATCTATATGCTTTAAAAGCCGATTATGTACTGCCGCACACGTATTGTCACAGCTTAGAATAATGTCATAGTTGCTAATAATTTTATCAGTTTGGATGTCACGACTTGCATGACTGTACCCTCCATACTGAAAATATGTCTTCTTAAAGAAAAACATCTATTACATGTGTCAATATTCGTGTATGCTTGCTCTGTATACTTGTTTCGTAAAACATGACCGGCTTAAATGGTTGTATAATTAATCTGAGTGCCTGTGTGGGAACTATTAACCAAGTCTTTATGTAAATTATATTTATACGTCTAGTATATAGTAATTTTCCGAAATGATGGTCTGTTTGTGGTTTAACGCCGCTGTTCTAGTTTGTAAATAATCGAGTCTGGACCCGATAGTCTGGTGACTGCCATAATGAGCATCGTCGGTTGTGCCGGTAGGTGTTTGCTTGAGGGCAACTTGACTGAATTTAAAGAAAAAACACCCCATGTCCCGTGACACCTTCATTCACATTTTGAACATATTTCAGGAACACTGGGACAACGAAGTTCATTATCTCAAGTGTATTTGTCTTACCTACTGTCTGCGTGTTGTTTAAAGTCTCAAATATCAATATTCAACTATATACAGACAATAGAACCACAGAAGGGACGTTGTCGTCATCACCAAAAGTGTCAAAATTTACCAAAGCTCGACAACGCCACACGTGGGCCATTTGTTGTATAGTTGTTGTGTTGCATTGTCGCGTTTCGAATAATATTTGTATTCAACGAAAGGTAGACAATGCGTCATCGCCAAATGTCACTTCTAGGATTCCATAACAGACTGTAATCTAAGACTGATCTAATATGGTGTCTAATCTAATCTAGGATTTCGCTTTATCACCTTCAGTTACGGACGCGAGAAAGCGATGTGCAATTTTCCTCTCTTATTATCACTTTATCGCTTCCTCGTCTCGTATTATACCTTAATCGTGAACTATTTAAAAGCGATAAAGCGATGTCCCCTCTCGGCCATGACAATCGAGCTATTTTCGGCACGCCCCGTGTCGTGGGTACGCGCAATGAACCATGACACCGTGAGCGTAAGACCAGCTCAGGTAGCTAAGGTGCTATTCCAACTCTGAAAGCCCACATTTGGAACTGATACCAAACACCAATATATATTTTGATCCATACAAACAACAACTTTATTCCACAATAGATAAAAATATTACAGAGGTGTCAGTGTTAATTTGCAGATTCAAATCGACACATACAAAGAATAGCGATAACGGCACAAAGTCAGACACACCCAAAATATTGGAATAATACGAGCGAACTCGTGTGAGGATTTTTCAGTTACTCAATGTTTTGAAAATACATTTTGTATGTTGATGTTTTCAGGATACACGTTGTGTCCGTGTGTTCTAACATCTGAACAGATAATATCTGCAGTGACGATACAGACGTCCCCTGTAGATGAAGTATATGCAGCGAATTCTGTAGCAGGTGGCTCGCTTGCGTCTGTCTGAAACAGAAAGAACACAGAGTGTTTGACTGCTTGTCTAGAATAGCGTGCCTCAGTACACAGGGTGTAGTAGTAGTAGTAGTAGTAGTAGTAGTAGTAGTAGTAGTAGTTGTAGTTGTAGTTTTTGTTGTAGTTGTAGTTGTTGTTGTTGTTTTGTTTGTTTTTTAGTCTCATCTTGTAGTTACAAATATATACATAGATTTATAGAGCATGCACAAGCCGCCAGAAGACCATAAGAGACTTAAAGAGCATTAAAATACGTGAGATAGATAAAATGAATAAAATAAATTACATAGAATTATACACTTGAAATAAAACATCACACACGCACACACACACACACGCGCGCACACACATAGTATCAGTGGAAAACACAGAAGCGCTCACACAGAGATACACGTTTTCACATTCACCACTCATACTTACACATACAAATACATACACCCACAACCACAGTCATACCAACACATACAAAAAACACATATTAAGCATCACAGTCACGAAGCTTTACTCAATGCACCACTGTGATGGATCTTCACAGGCCTTCAAGCGAACACATGACTTACCCACTAGTCTTTATCAAACAATAATACTTCCTTTACAAAAAACATACACACAGACACAGAAGCAAACAGACAGACAGACAAACACAGACGCATGCATAGATCCATCCATACATCCATACATACATTATACATACATACATACATACATACATACATACATACATACATACATACATACATACATACATACATACATACATACATACATACATACATACATACATACATACATACATACATACATACATACATACACACACATACATACATACATACATACATGCATACATGCATACATGCATGCATGCATGCATGCATACATAACATGAGGAAATCCATTTCTCGTGTCTCCCGCCTTGATATATCTAGAATATTGCTTACAGTTAAAAGCACAACTCACTCACTCATTAATGTGAGTGCTGTGTGGTCCTGTGCATAGAGCTCAGGTCACAAATCAAGTGAATTAAGGAACGTTGGGAGCGGAGAGTCCTTGGATGGGTGACTGTGTTTGGCAGCTTGAATACTGAGAGTTTCTAGGACATCAGTTCTGCCCCACAACGAAGCACATGTGATACATGTGGTCTCACCTTAGGCAAGTGATTTTGTTCAAAATTGCCTCTGTTCACTAGGTGGGATAAGTCATGTGACTATTAACCTACCAGCGCCTCACCGGCAGCTTGGGTTATCCGGGATTATGATAATCAGCTTCCAGCGAGCAACCAGACAGAAGGATGGATACTAGGCGCTATAAAGAATAATGAATTGTTCTTATATACCTCCACTGACAGCAGTGTCGTCAGCCACGAGGACATGGACGTCGCCTGTGCACCATTCTCTCACACTGTCCAACACAGCTTGGTCAGTCACCAGTACCAGAGTCTTTGTTTGGTCCATTGTGGCCTCTGTCACCTGAGCAGTAAAACAACAGCACTAAGGTACGGTTGTCAAATCAGTGAGTGAGTTCAGTTTAACGCAGCACTCAGCAATGTTCCAGCTATGTGGCGGGTTGTCAAGTCAGCCTCAATGTAGCTACATGACTATTATATATAGAACGTCACTGCAAAAGAATACCCAGTCTTGACTATCCTCAGAAACATATTCCCTTTAGTGTAAAGTGAAAAATAGCTGTGAAAATAATATGCATGGATCACTAAAAATCAGTGATGACACCAGGTGTTCACAAAAAGGGAAAGCATGTCCCGAAAGCTAAGGTCCATCTAGCGCAAACAAGATCTGAAAGGTTCAGGTCCACTTGAAATACATTAAGCCGAAAACCACTGAAACTGCTGATACGTTACCGCCTCCAAATTGAAACCGGTCGACATATTAATCAACCCAGATCAAATAGATTATGTTTTGTATGTAATGATAACTTTATTGAAAATGAATTTCTTTTTATTTTGGTATGTGAATGTTATCAAAATCTGAGATGTTTGTATTTACCACATAATTTATATTCGAATCCCACTATTCATAAGTTTAATATGCTCATGTCAACTGGCAATCCATATATTGTAAATAACCTAGCTCTTTATATACACAATGCAATGAAACTTAGAGATTCACTTCTTTGCCAATAATATCATATTTCCTTTTGTATATTTTGTAAATTAACTTGGGCCTGGGCCTATGGCCTCCACTACAAAGACAATAAAGATTGATTGATTGATTGACACTAAAATGTGTTTTCGATCTCTGAGGACAAAAATAAACTCGCCAAATATACATTAAACTGTACTCACATCGGCTGGCAGCGGGGCTGGATCTGAGTCAATGAAGCAGGTATCGTTACCCGCAATCTTAAACACACGGCGGCCCTGTGGACATTGTTGGACAAAAACATGAAACTAGTGTAAGGACGTGTTTAATCCATGTTCTATTACTTTATTACCCTTACAGCAAATTTACATTTATATCGAAAATAACAAATATTTAAATTTGTATCCGTTCCATTGATACAAATATGGCTAACACTCGCCAAAACCTTCCCATGAGACTGGTGATAAGGCCAACAAAGATTTTCATACCACCCAATTCAGCCTTCATTTTGGGCTTTTGGGCTTTAATTTTGTGCATATTTGGGCACTTGTTCAAATAGAATCATTGAATATAAGAAAACTGAGAAACTGTTGTATCGAACGAAAAAAAATTCTAAATATTTATTTTTACAATAACAATAAATGCTAAATCTGTTAATCGGTTATCTAAAAAAAATATCGATATAAAATGAACTATATTTCCATTCTACCACCAACCGTAAAGCAATATTTTGAAAGATCCGTAAACCTCAATTATGAGGAGCTTAACCGTGTAAGACATCCTGATCGAGTAAATGCTGATAAATAAACAAGTTACCTTTACGTCAACACCGACGAAGACGTTGTCGGCCTCCCCAGCTACTGACGACACACCTGTCCCATCCTCACAGTCCTCCTCCACCATGGCACCATTGTCCATCTTCTCACACTGACCACATAATTCACAAGAAAACACTGATGAGAATGACGCTAGACAGGCCAGTTACCAACGTCAACTGGTTTAACATGGTATAATAATGCCACGGTTTAAGAGAAACTATACCAGTTATTGCCGTCAAACAACAACAAAGTTTCTTCTCAAAAGAAGCTAACCAATTTAATTGTAAAGCCCTCTTAAATGCGCAAATCATTTTTAGTGTATATGCAAGTGCTTTTGGCCTCGGGGCATGTAAACAAACTACACCTAACTTGTCTCGAATGAATGATTTCATTACACCAAAGGGTCATTACGAAAAATATCATCTTTTTGTCAGTAGTTAAACATACTTTTCTTCCAATTAATATCAGATGTTTAGTATATACCTACATATTAATATCAAATATTTATTCATGATATTTAGAAACTTTTATAAAATATACAGCATAGGTAAACTCATGCCAATTGTTCGTGTTAAACTATATTTGAAAGAACTTACTCACCAAGAAAACTTAAATATATTGAAGCATGTGATCACACCCCTGATGTCCCATATGAGAATACTATTTCCTGGTCAACGTGAAAATTGGAAACAAAGTTGAACTCATGTCATTTTGTCAGTTCTCTAAAATAGTTTTGTTCAAATTAATGCCAACTTATTAGTATATATTTATATTTTGGACAAATATTTATCCATGTTGTTGAGAAACATTTTTGTTGAGAAACAGCATGTTGAGTCACTTTTAACTTGAAACATGACTTAGTTTTGAATTTAGTTGTTTAATGCTGAACGTATATTCGTATATGTTTACACAGCATTTGGCAAACCCATGTCAATGGGGTGCATTTAACAAAATTTGAAAACAAAATAAAGATTTAACATGTGATCCAAATCGTGACAATGCATTCGAAATGTTTACGTCTGGACATGTTTCTTATTGCTAAAATAGTGATGAAATATGACTTATTTTTTTCATTTCGTTGTTTAACACCGAACAATATTATGCCGAAACTATTAAGGATGTAGCTACCATGCAGTCTCACTGTCACTATGAAAAGAAACAGATAGGAGGGGTCGTCTCAAAAGCAAAACATGGGGTCGGGCTTGGGGATAGAGATATCAGCTAAGATAAGATAATCCTTTAGGGCAATTATACTGGGGAGGTACACGGCACGTCATAACAATTTACAAATAATATCCAGTACTGTCGATCTTCGGGTGGTCATGCCACCTATATACTACGATGCGTTTCTATGGTTTTCGGGTATCATACTCTTTTATATATCTCAACATAAACTATATGAAACTATATGAAAGAAAGACACGTTAGATGTTAATCAACAGATGAAGCATAGTCAACACACATGCAAAAGCACAACATATCTTTGAGATGACACCTTGTGCCTGTAGGCAGCACGTGCATTTCATGCCAGGTGGGTCGACGGTCCGTCGTCATACCTGGCTGAGCGACCTAATTGCCATCTATAGTCTGACCTATTGTATTCAGCAGCTATTCAGTTTTTTTCTAAGTTTTGCCCGATTTTACGAGTAAACATCCTTTTCTGGATATCGTATTACGCATCCCACTGAACGCCCAGTTAGGCCGATGTGGGTTATTTCGACATATGCTATTTGCAATTGTGTAAATTTTAGGGATACAGAGTAACAGCCTAAAAACAGTGTTTTTCTATTTCCGACAGTACTATAGTATCTGTACAAAAACTAAACACTAAAACACGACACAAAAACAACCCACTATAACGAAAAGGATCCAAAACAAAAGCCAACGGTTACTTACTTTCTTCACTAGAGGGGTTGAATAGCCAAATGCGCAGAAGCACAGGACCAGTGCAAGAACAAATGTTACCTGGAAAATATAAAACAGCCAATTAAAGTAAAAACAATATAATATAAATACATACTAACATTTGTATAGCGCCGATATCCAGCTCAGCTCAGCTGCTCAAAGACGAAATGGGACACAAGTGATTCTACTACCAGCTAGACATGCGAGGGTCGTTCAAAAAGTAGTCGGCCTAACTGTATTCTCGATGTCTAATGTTTGAAAAGCTTCCAGTAGATTTTGAAGGAATCATTAGCAAAGCCATATCCAAAATTTCACATATGCGGGTAATGTGGTTAAGGAGAAATTAGTTATCACAACCCATGTGGGTATAATATTTCAAAAAGAAAATACAGAAAATGAAAAACGAGCTGTCATTTGGTACCTGTTGGATAATGGTATGCCCTCAGATAATATTTTATAAAATATATTCAGTATAGTATTGGATGACTTCCCGTCATATTCAACATTCAAAGATTAGGATTGCCTGATTTATATTTAGACAGGGGCTGTTTTTTTAAGGCCGTCCCCTTTTTAATCTGTCAAAAACATTGTGTCCAGATATTCAAGCTGGCACTGTTTACAATATATTGTGAGCTGACACGTGTGTGACCATTCAGTATTTAGTTTGAATCCTTGACATCGTGTATGAATAAGTGAAAACATTAGAATAAGTTATGTCCTTATGATTACCTACTCTGAACGGGGCTGGGTAGTGTCTCCAAAACAAGCTCTTTCAGTAAACATGAAGGGGAGAGTCACTTTAACAAGCGATTGCAGTTTCAGATTGCTTGTTTATGCACTTTAATATCTAAATTTGATTCTAGCGGTTTTATACCTATCTCAAACACACAAAATGTGTCTTGCATATTTTGTTTCTTGAAGTTTGTGATGCATTCATTGCAGATTTTTGCGTTTTGGGGGGTACCAAGATAAAAAGTAAAACAAAATTGGGATCTTGCGGCTGGAACATAGCAAAACCAATTTGCTTGAGATTGACAGATAATACGTAGAAAATTAAAACATAAAAACAGCTGAATTTGTATCATTTTCTAGGTAAGGCCGACTACCTTTTGAACGACCCTCGTATACCACATTTAATTACATTCTGAACAAAAATTAGTATGCAATCTGTCGTAAATTGTATTGGGATGTTTCAGTTCCAGGAAATGCATATTGAAAGAATTTGAGACTATGGCTAGAAATGCAAAAGTCAAATTTAGGTAAAAATTTAGAAAAATACAATATTACGATAAACTGAACATGTGTGCTGAGCCTCATGGCAGATTAGACAGTATGGTATTCTATAACAGACTGAAAATAGATTGCCTAATCAAGGAAAGAGTATTTTCTGTTTTCAGTGTAGTCGGAGATCCCTGATGAAATCAAGCTAAAGATAAAATTATCGTATAAAACGGAAATGTTGTAGATCCCTTGGAACAAGTAATTCTTTACATTTGGATTAAATAGTCATTATGCATCAGTTATACTTATAACTAGGTGTTTCCTAGGTGAGATAAAGAATAATTAACGACGACGATGGCAAGGTGAGCTAAAGATTACTGGGCGTTGACAACTACTGAAGATGACTTGTGACCTGCGACGACATAAGTCACCCGAGTAAAAAGAAAGTTTAATCCCAACACAAAAAATGCAATTCAAAATGTTACTTACTTTGACGCCCATGGTCTTCAGATTTCAGATGCTGAGTTGACAACTTCGGTTTCTTTATGTCAGTTCAGGATCACGCTTCCGTTGATTCTGTCCTCAGTCAAGATTTAAGCCACATTTTATACATTTGGTGAGTCGGAGCTAAACCAATCAAACACTCTGATTGCACAAGTAAAAATTCCCCGAACTTTTTTCTTACGCAATTCTTCTTGAGCTTGAAACAGGATTGAAGGTTGCCACGGCTTTGTTGACGAATGTGTGTCACATATCGCAGTGTTGATAACTTGTTGAATATTCATATACATTCGGGGAGCCTTAGTTAAGCCAATCAAAAACTATTTGCACATGTAGAAAATCCCCTAAAATATTTTGCACTAACACTTCTTTGTTGAAATGGAAAATCACCATATTTGTTCTACACGGAGTTCTCCAAGCAAGGTAGTGAAATGCCATTATAATCTAAAGCTGATCATTTTAAATGATATTGCAGATTTTTTTAACAATGTCCTTGAAACTCAATCCTCAGCATTTAGTTTTAATATTTGTTTTATTTGGCATGTTTATTTCATTGATGAAACGTGGAAATGGTGTCCAATACCAACTGTGAAGTTAATGAAAGCATAGTGTTCATTAAAGGGATACTTCAAAATACATTGTCGCAGAAGTTTTTTAACCGAATTCTGGTATTTTTTATTTAACCCTTAACATTCAAAAGTTTATGAAATCAGAAAATTGGAACTTTTGTCTGCTAGAGAAAGTATAGACACGACACAGCGTTAAGCTCCAACGGTGTGTTGGAATCTGATGTTGACGGGTTCGAATCCCGACAAGAATATGATCCTTCCTTTATTACAAGTTTCGATTTAGCCTTAAATACCTCGAGTAAAATGCTTTTGAGAACAGAGTTAAATGTACTGTCTTGCACAGTACTCCTTCAGTATGGCGTCCGTCATTATATATCTCACCCTCACTCACTCTCTCACACACACGGGTGCACGAACAGTCAGTCATACACCCTCCTTACGCTCCATCACAATTTATACACTGGAAATAATAAGGAGAATATGAAGCAAAGTAAGGGGACGTTGTAAGTAAAAAGTTTCGACTAAACTTAAATATTTCGTGAAAAAATACTTTTGAGTTAAATTACTGTCTTACACAGTACTCCTGCAATATGAGTGAGTGAGTATAGTTTTGCGCCGCTTTTAGCAATATTCCAGCAATATCACGGCGAGGGACACCAGAAATGGGCTCAACACATTGTACCCATGTGGGGAATCGAACCCAGGCCTTCGGCGTGACGAGTGGACGCTTTAACCACTAGGCTACCCCACCGCCCCTGCAATATGACGTTAGTCATTATCACTCTCTCTCTCACACACACACACATACACACATAAATAAGGAGAATGTCAAGCAAAGTAAGGAGACATTGACGTGCACACACATCGAAGCGCGATTTTGAGTAATGTATTCAAATTGCGAAATCGGCATAATGAAATCTGAAATGTATAGAAAAAAACTTGCAATCCTCTACAGCTTTGATGGGTTACAATATGGTGTTTGATATAGGTAAGATGAAAAACACAGCACAACGGTCTCAACTTTCTGATTTAAAATTTTAAAACTATTATTCCGAAAGTTAAATGTGCACCTAACCGAACAAAACGGTTGTGAGTTATACATGTAGTTATGACAAATGTGAATTCGTTTTATGGTCAGACTATACTCGTTATATGCACTTTCACAGGTTTCTACAAAATAAACACATCTGTGACATATGTGATCTGAATGACGTCAGTGTAATGACACGCGCACGCGCACGCGCACACACACACGCGTACACAGGTACTTGTACACATACGCACGCGTACTCAAGCACGAAAACAAATACACAAGCACACACACAAGTACACAAGCACACATACAAGTACACCAGCACACGCACACATACAAACACACACACACTTTCACGCTCTCTCTCTCACACACATACACAAACTATACGCATGCACGCACGCACGTAAGCATGCACGTACGCACGCAAAATAACTTCGTCGAGTGTAACCTTACCACGGGATAATTAACGCTAAGTGTATGAAATGGTGTTGATAAGTGTTTATTGAAAAATACAATTCATGATGATATGACGAAATATGCCACACAAAAAAATAGAAAACATTTCATCTGAACGCTTCATACGTTATATCAAAATGAAGTACAACTATCTCACACTCAATATTTCAACATTCTACTTTAAGCGGAGTGGTTTGTTTTTTTAATCTTTTCATCATAAACGCACCCAGAGTCCACTCGGTGAACAAGACATAAAACGGGTTTAAAAATATACGCTTTCTGCTTAAAAGAGATGGGTTCTAGGAAAAGCCAGCAATACAAGATTTAGGTCAAAGAGTATGTACATATTGTTGTTTCATGTTAAGCGTACAGTGGAAAACTACCCCGGGTAAAAAGACACTGAAGGCACCCACCGGTATCTGTTTTTTTGCTTCCGGGTTCAGCGTTTGTCTCTGTCATACATATTTGTCAACAATCCACTATATATAGTGACTATATTTGTGGACTAGGCTAACTGCCTGTCAAACACATTTTGCTAAAGAGTCATATTGGGAAATCTTCCGCCGTGTTTCACAGTTTTGCATTAAACTGCAGTTAAACGTATCTAACGTTTTATATATAAAGGTTTAAACACATATAGTTAAAACATGTGTATCTATCAGCATTACATTACCGTCATGAAAACATACAAACAATAACGGGATTCCTTTATTCGTCATGTTTAGTGTAAGATCAGAATATAGTGTAGTTTGGATAGTGAGTTGGTTTCATTGCAACTGTGAACAATATTCCAGTTATATTAGGGCTTATAATTAAGGAACACACAAAGGTATAGACAAAACATGTATCTACAAGCACTACAACATAGCCATTGAACATACATACACATGTACCCTAACGGAATATTTGTATTCCTGATGTTTAGCGTGTATGTATATACTGGAATATGTTGTACTATGAGTGAGCTGGTTTCAGTTATATTATGGCTTATAATTATGTAAGGGTTTGTAATTAAGGAACACACAAAGGTACAGACAAAACGTGTATCTATAAGCCCAACAGCACCGTCATGAAAACATACAAACCATAACGGCATTCCTTCATTCCTAATGTATCGCTGACAGGTTTTTAAAATTTATTTTCAATTACTATAAATCCATATTTTGATTTAGTCACGATATGGCTGAAATAATGCCGATGTGACTGAACATATTATTTCACTTAACTCACTCATTTCTAATGTTTATGTATGAGATTTCACTATTGGAATATGGTGTACCATGAGTGAGTTGCTTCCAACGCAACTGTGAACATTATTCCAGTTACATTAGGGCCTATAATTATGGACCACACAGAAGCATAGACAAAACATGTATCTACACGCACAACACTACCGTAATGAAAACATACATACCCTCACGGGATTCCTTTGTCCCAAATGTTAGGTGTATGGGTTTTTACTATTAGAATATTGTGTACTATGAGTGAATTGTTTTAATGTAGCTGTAAACATTATTCCTTGTATATCACGGTTTATAAGTAAAGTGAAATAAGCGTGTGGAGTATTGTGGAGGACTTGGTCAGATGATCCTTGAAAAGTAATTGAGTATGCAATTCTACTCAACGAATGGCCGAAATAAATCAGCAGTCTGGCAAGTTATAATATGTATAAAATAGTAATTTAGAGATACATTATATAACATGCTGTCACGCCTGAGGAATGTAAGTCTGCACTGTAGGGCTGGGACGGATCCACCTTTTCTACCCGGGTACCCCACCCCCTATTACCCTACCCTACACGGATACCCGTTATGTTAATTCCTGACATCAAATTTACAACAAATGGCAATATATTCTTCAGCTCGGAGGCTAAAATTTCTAGTTTTTCAATATCTTAACCATGTACATGAATTATATTAAAAAAGTGACTGTAAATTATGGCTAAATCTTCAAAGACAATACAACCTATTAATCATGAAAGAATAACATATTACATTTACTATTATTCACATGAGCATAACGGGTCCGGGTATTGAGACGGGCTTCCGGGTCCAACTCATTACCCACCCCTCCCGGGTATCTCTGGTTACCCGTCCTAGCCCTACTGCAGGACTCATAGCGGTTCGGACCACTGGGTCAACCGTACCCAACACTGACCGTGGCCGTAATGGTGACCGTACCCGTGACTGGGGAATCCATACGCTGCACACAGTGAACTCATCATTACTGGACATGTCACTTGACATTTTCATTCTATGACCTGTCGAGAAACGGGTTAAAAGCTGTTCGTCAGCAACCCATGCTTGTCGTAAGAGGCGACTATGGCATTCGATGGTCAGGCTCGTTGAATTGGTTGACACATGCCATGGCAGCTCAACTGCGTTGATCGAAGTTCAGTATGTTGATCACTGGATTGTGGCCAACGTCATTATCATTTACATATAGCTGGAATATTGCTGAGTGCGGCGTTCAACAACAAACGAACTCTCATTTAATGGACATATATTTTCGGTTTAAGGAAATTTCTTGTGTAAGATTCAATATTCGACTCCTGAAAAGTGGTCGTTTAATAAACAGAGGTCCTCGTTGTGGTCATTTTGTATGGAAACAAGTGGGCATACCTATAACAGTGTTGATCAGTGGGACTTATTTCATAGGGTATTGTAAATATCCTTCAAACAAGTCCAACGAGTGCTGACACTGTTATTTTCCAGCTGTTTTTGTACAGGTGGTTTGTGTGTCTACTCAGGGCGTTAGTTATGCATCGTTGGTGCTATTGACAGTCTCTTTGTGTCACCAACTGAATCACGTTCAGAATAAAGTTCTATTTGAAAAGGATTTCTTAAAAATCAGTCATTGTACATTCATAAGAAATTGAAGCAATATATACTTCCTTTCAAAAGTTTAGAGTCACTAGTGTAAATAGAGCCACTTACTTCAGGCAATTTGCGAATTATTAACAAAACTTTACACTAAAACGCAGTTGTTCACATGCACGATATTTGTACATGCTTTTCAGCAATTCGATGCCTGATCCTCGAGCAATTCATCAGCATAAGGTTTGCAGTTGGTTCCCCCAACTTAGTGGAGAAATCAATCTTCGATTTAACAATATATATGTACATAACATATAGTGAGCGTTTTAAGTGAGTCTAAACTTTTGAAAGGAAGTATATATTCGCGATACTCTTCAACGAAACCCAATTATTTTGAAAATGGCACACGTAACATTTTAGATGTTACAGAAATAAATATTCTAGAGCTTTTGTTGGGTTGAGGATGGCTGTGGTGGCGATTAGATGCCTGACTTAGAGTGAGGGTACGAATCCCGGATGAGACTCGACCTGATACGTACTTGAATCTGTTCTTTATTGAGAAAGAGTAATCTCAAATACAACATAGTTATGTTACATATAACTGATTTGGTTTACCGTTTTTCCTCTAATAAGTACCGGAGCGTATTGGAGGCCGCCGCTTAAATTTTCAACGGAAATAAATATAGATTCTCTATTGGTATTTCATTTGCAAACGCCATTGCGAATAAGTGGCACACTCGGTGGTGATTAGGGACCCTGCGCTTAGTGGAGACCCGACGCTAAATAGAGACCCTGCGCTTGTTGGAGACCCGGCGCTCATTTCTTGAACAGTTGCTTTACCCCGGCCCTAAAAGAGACCCTGCGCTTGTTGGAGACCCGGCGCTCATTTCTTGAACAGTTGCTTTACCCCCGGCCCTTAAAAGAGACCCTGCGCTTGTTGGAGACCCGGCGTTCATTTCTTGAACAGTTGCTTTACCCATGGCCCTGATTAGCGATCCTGCGCTTGTTGGAGACCCGGCGCTCATTTCTTGAACAGTTGCTTTACCCCTGGCCCTTATTAGAGGCCTTGCACTTGTTGGAGACCCTGGCGCTCATTTCTTGAACAGTTGCTTTACCCGCGTACCTTAAAAGAGACCCTGCGCTTGTTGGAGACCCGGCGCTCATTTCTTGAACAGTTGCTTTATCCCCGGCCCTGATTAGAGACCCTGCGCTTGTTGGAGACCCGGCGCTCATTTCTTGAACAGTTGCTTTAACCATGGCCCTGATTAGAGATACTGCGCTTGTTGGAGACCCGGCGCTCATTTCTTGAACAGTTGCTTTACCCCGGCCCTGATTAGAGACCTTGCGCTTGTTGGAGACCCGGCGCTCATTTCTTGAACAGTTGCTTTACACACGGCCCTTAAAAGAGACCCTGCGCTTGTTGGAGACCCGGCGCTCATTTCTTGAACAGTTGCTTTACCCCTGGCCCTGATTAGAGACCCTGCGCTTGTTGGAGACCCGGCGCTCATTTCTTGAACAGTTGCTTTACCCCTGGCCCTGATTAGAGACCCTGCGCTTGTTGGAGACCCGGCGCTCATTTCTTGAACAGTGGCTTTACCCCCGGCCCTGATTAGAGACCTTGCGCTTGTTGGAGACCCTGCGCTCATTTCTTGAACAGTTGCTTTACCCCTGGCCCTGATTAGAGACCTTGCGCTTGTTGGAGACCCGACGCTCATTTCTCGAACAGTTGCTTTACCCCTGGCCCTTAAAAGAGACCCTGCGCTTGTTGGAGACCCGGCGCTCATTTCTTGAACAGTTGCTGTACCCCTGACCTTTAAAAGAGACCCTGCGCTTGTTGGAGACCCGGCGTTCATTTCTTGAACAGTTGCTTTACTCCCGGCCCTAATTAGAGATCCTGCGCTTGTTGGAGACCCGGCGCTCATTTTTTGAACAGTTGCTTTACCCCAGGCCCTGATTAGAGATCCTGCGCTTGTTGGAGACCCGGCGCTCATTTCTTGAACAGTTGCTTTACCCCCGGCCCTGATTAGAGACCTTGCGCTTGTTGGAGACCCGGCGCTCATTTCTTGAACAGTTGCTTTACCCCTGGCCCTTAAAAGAGACCCTGCGCTTGCTGGAGACCCGGCGCTCATTTCTTGAACAGTTGCTTTACACCCGGCCCTGATTAGAGACCCTGCGCTTGTTGGAGACCCGGCGCTCATTTCTTGGTCAGTTGCTTTACCCCTGGCCCTGATTTGAGACCCTGCGCTTGTTGGAGACCCGGCGCTCATTTCTTGAACAGTTGCTTTACCCCTGGACCTGATTAGAGACCCTGCGCTTGTTGGAGTCCCGGCGCTCATTTCTTGAACAGTTGCTTTACCCCCGGCCCTTAAAAGAGACCCTGCGCTTGTTGGAGACCCTGCGCTCATTTCCTGAACAGTTGCTTTACCCCTGGCCCTAATTATAGACCCTACGCTTGTTGGAGACCCGGCGTTCATTTCTTGAACAGTTGCTTTACCCCCGGCCCTTAAAAGAGACCCTGCTCTTGTTGGAGACCCGGCGCTCATTTCTTGAACAGTTGCTTTTACCACCTGCCCTTGAAAAGGGACCTGCGCTTGCTGGAGACCCGGCACTCATTTTTGAACAGTTGCTTTACCCCGGCCCTGATTAGAGATCCTGCGCTTGTTGGAGACCCGGCGCTCATTTCTTGAACAGTTGCTTTATCCCCGGCCCTTAAAAGAGACCCTGCTGCTTGTTGGAGACCCGGCGCTCATTTCTTGAACAGGTGCTTTTACCACCTGCCCTTAAAGGGACCCTGCGCTTGATGGAGACCCGGCACTCATTTTTTGAACAGTTGCTTTACCCCCTGCCCTGATTAGAGATCCTGCGCTTGTTGGAGACCCGGCGCTCATTTCTTGAACAGTTGCTTTACCCCTGCACCTGATTAGAGACCTTGCGCTTGTTGGAGACCCGGCGCTCATTTCTTGAACAGTTGCTTTATCCATGGCCTGATTAGAGACCCTGCGCTTGTTGGAGACCCGGCGCTCATTTCTTGAACAGTTGCTTTACCCCTGGCCCTGATTAGAGACCCTGCGCTTGTTGGAGACCCGGCGTTCATTTCTTGAACAGTGGCTTTACCCCCGGCCCTGATTAGAGACCTTGCGCTTGTTGGAGACCCGGCGCTCATTTCTTGGTCAGTTGCTTTACCCCCGGCCCTTAAAACAGACCCTGTGCTTGTTGGAGACCCGGCACTCATTTTGTGAACTTTTGCTTTACCCCCGGCACTCAAAAGAGACCCTGCGCTTGTTGGAGACCCGGCGCTCATTTCTTGAAGAGTGGCTTTACACCCGGCGCTGATTAAAGACCCTGCGCTTGTTGGAGACCCGGCGCTCATTTCTTGAACAGTAGCCTGAGCATCGATCTACGCAGCTGGGATACGATGACACATGTCAACTAAGTAAGTCTGCCCACCCAATCCTGTTAATCGCCTCTTACGACAAGCATGAGTTACTGAAGATCAATTCTAACCGGACTTCACGGGTCCAACTCCAGCCTACATTTGGAATTGCTAACAAAAACAATAAATATTTTGATCTCTAAAAGCAACAACTTTATTCCACAATAGACAAGAAATTTACAGAGATGTCAGTGTTAATTTAAAGACTTAATTCAAAAAATAAAGAATAGTCATAACGGGACAAATTCAGACACCCTGGAACCATAAGAGCGAACACCTGTGAGGATTTTACATGTGATAGTATATACATTTTACATGCTGCTGTTTTTCAGGGTACGTGTTGCGCCTGTGTGATCTAACAGCTAACAGAAACAATACGCAGTGACGATACTCGTCGAAAGAGCGAACGAACGAGCGAACTCGTGTGAGGATTTTTCAGTTACTCAATGTTTTGAAAATACATTTTGTATGTTGATGTTTTCAGGATACACGTTGTGTCCGTGTGTTCTAACATCTGAACAGATAAATTCTGCAGTGACGATACAGACGCCCGTAGTAGATGTAGTATCTGCACACTACTCTGTAGCAGATGGCTCGCTTGTGTCTGTCTGAAACAGAAAGAACAGAGAATGTTTAACCACTTGTCTAGAATAGCGTGCCTCCGTACACAGGGTTAACAGATTCAGATTCTTCTATTCTCCATAGGACCACCAAAGGTGGTGTAAGAGTGAATCACAAGGTATGATAAAATAGTATGGCGAGGGAAGATTTAGGGCTTGTAGCAACCAACAAGAAGCAGCTTCACTCATTGCACCACTGTTGTGGATCTACCTAGGCCTTCAGGTCGACAAGCGAACGGTTTAATCATGACTTATCCACTAGACTTTATTAAACAATAATAATATCTTTACAAAAAACTATACACACAGAGAGACTCACAGACACAGACACAGATATACAAACACTGACAAAGACCGAAACATAATCATTCATTCATTCAGTATTAATACCTCCAGTGACAGCAGTGTCGTCAGCCACGAGGACATAGACGTCGCCTGTGCACCATTCTCTCACACTGTCCAACACAGCTTGGTCAGTCACCAGTACCGGAGTCTTTGTTTGGTCCATTGTGGCCTCTGTCACCTGAGCAGTAAAACAACAGCACTAAGGTACGGTTGTCAAATCAGCCTCAATGCAGTTACATCACTATTAAATATAGAACGGCAGTGCAAAAGAATACCCAGTCTTTACAATGATCAGAATCAATTCCGGTTGGGGTGAAGGGGAAAATAACTTTGAAGATCATTGGAATTGATCACTGCAAATCAGTGATGACAACAGGTGTTCGCGAATAGGGTGAGCATGTTCTGAAAGCCAAGGTCCATTTAATGCCAACAAGATTCAAGTCCACTTAAAATACATCAAGCCGAAAATTGAATTTTGGATCACTGAAACTGCTATTACATTAAACTGTACTCACATCGGCTGGCAGCGGGGCTGGATCTGAGACAATGAAGCAGGTTTCGTTACCCGCCACCTTAAACACACGGCGGCCCTGTGGAAAATGTTGGAAACAGCTTGAAATCAGTTTAAAGCTATGTTTAATATTGATACAAATAGGCTACCGACAGCTAAAAACTTCCCATGGAACTGGTAATTGGCCCAACAAATAATATTCATACCACCAAATTCAGCCTTCATTTGTAACCATTTGGCGTAAATATGAACTCATTGAATATAAGAAATCTGAGAAACTGCATTTATTAGTTAAATATTTATTTCGAGCAAATTAAAATAATATAATTTCTAATTCTGTTCATCGTGTTAACTTATTATATTAACATAATATCGATATAAAATATATAACGAAATATATTTTCATTCTAACACCGACTGTAATACAATATTGTGAAAAATCAGTAAAGCTTAGTTATGAGGAGTTTAACCGTGTAAGACATGCTATCCTGGTCTAGAAATGCTGATAAACAAACAGGTTACCTTTACGTCAACACCGACGAAGACGTTGTCGGCCTCCCCAGCTACTGACGACACACCTGTCCCATCCTCACAGTCCTCCTCCACCAGGGCACCATTGTCCATCTTCTCACACTGACCACATAGTTCACAAGAAAACAGTGATGAGAATGACGCAAGACAGGCCAGTCACCAACTGATTTAAGATGTTATACTAAAGCCACAACAGTATTCCGCTGACCACCTGATCCATTTAGTCAACTCGTTCGGCAGGTCATTTTCACATTTATTTCGACATTACTGACATCTTCAATTGCTTTGGAGATATCTTGAATTGAATTAGAGGCATCTAAAATTGTATTGAACATGTCTTCAATTCTGACTGTTACAGATTAATTGAAGACATCATTTATACATTGCAAGATATTTCATGTACTCCCTACCAATGAGAAACTATATCAGTTATTGCCATCACACAATAACAGAGGTGCTTCTCAAATGAAGCTTCATAGTTTAATTGTAAACCCTCTTAGCTGCGCAAATAATTTTTTGTGGATATGTGAATAGTTTGGCCAAATGGTTTTGGTTTTAATACCAAATTATTAGTATACATTTATATTTTGGACATATGTTGATAACAAACGTTTTGTGTTGAGAAACAGTATTGGCAAATCATGGTGTCCCACTGACAGTGTATTCGCAATGTTTATATCTGGCCCTGATTGTCACTTTCAACTTAGCGATGCAACATGACTTTTGAATTTAGTTGTTTAATGTCGAACGATGTTCCAGTTAAAAAGCATCTCCTAGAAATAACCGAATCAAACTGACTGGACTGAGTTTTACACCCCTTACAGTCATCATGGATCTAACCCAGGCCTTCAGTTTGACAAGCGAACAGATTTACCACTTGGCTAACTAAGAACCTTCATCAAACATCAATACTACCTGTACAAAACACAAACAAAACACACTCACTAAAACACATTACAAAACCAACAACAGCGAAGATTACAACACACCATTACAAAAAAAAAAGAACAACAAAAAAAATCAACCAAAACAAAAGCCAACGATTACTTACTTTCTTCACTACGGGAGTTGAATAGCCAAATGCGCAGAAGCACAGGACCAGTGCAAGGACAAATGAAACCTAGAAAATATAAAACAGCAAACTAAATTATATATGATATAATATAAACGTGATACGGGCGATTCCACTACTAGCTAGACATATACCAAATTTTATTACATTCTGAGCAAAAATCAAGAGTGCAAGGGTTTAAATGTCATTTGGGATACATTGTCAAGTTTCAGGTCCAGGAAATGCATGTTGAAGAATTTGAGAGTAAGGCCAAAAATGCAAAAGTCAGATTTAGGTAATTACAAAAAATAAAGTATCACGATAAACGATGAGCCTCGTGACAGATTAGACATTATCGAATTCTAAAACATATTGAAATAAATTGCCTAATTGAGGAAAGAGTATTTTCTGTTTTCAGTGTAGTCGGAAATTCGTGATGAAATCAAGCTAAAGATAAAATTATCGCATAAAACGGAAAGGTTGTAGATCCCTTAGAATACTGGCATTAGGATTAGGATTAAATAAGTCTCTGTTATGGTCAATAGTATGTGTTTGTTAGGTGAGCTAAAGATTAATTTACGACGACGACGGATGGCAAGGTGAGCTAAAGATTAATGGATGTCGGCAACGATGGCAAATGATGTGAGCTAAACCAATCAAAGACCTGATTGCACAAGTAAAAATTCCCCGAAATATTTTCTTACGCAATTTTGCTTGAGTTTGAACCAGGATTGAACCTTATAGTTAACGGGTCCCATTACACAATATTGATGACTTGGTGATTATACCTATACATTTGAGTTAAGCCAACAAAAGACTGTTCGCACAAATAGAAATCCCATAAATGTTTATTGCACTATCACTGCTTTGTCCAAATGGAAAATCAACTCGTTTTTGTGTTCAAGGATATCCTGCAAGACAGCAACGTGCACACGTGCACACGTGCGCGATCACAATCTAAAGCTGTTCTGTAAATGGCATTGCAGATTGTCTTTAACAATGTCCTTGAAATTCAATCCTCAGCATTAGTTATAATATTTGTTTTATTAGGCGTATTCATTCAACGTCATTAAGAATTTCAAGAAAATTGTTTATTATAGGATATTTATATAGCGCACATATACAGGAAAATAGTACATGCTCAAGGTGTTGGTATTTTTCCCCTCGATCATTGGATGTCAGTCTCAACTGCACATCGTATTATCAATCTCAACTGCCAGGGGAGTATAAAACTAGTACAGCCTCTAGGCGCACCGAGTTATTGCGGCTTTCCCATCCTTACGAGGTACCCATTTACAGCTGGGTGGACTGGGACACATAGTCACAGTACTTTGTCACCATTTACTGCACGTTGCTGTACGCGCAACTAGGTGTTTGCACGTATTCCTGTGGCCATCATGTGGCCACCATCTGGTCATATACCAACTGATTCGTGGGTTCTTTTAAGTGCACAGGGTTGTGTACTGTACACTAGGGGTTGTGACAACACTGAAAGACAAAGTTGACTCCCAGGTTTTTACACCCGGTCACAGGTAGGTTCGATCCCAGCACCTTAAGCTCGCTGGATCACTAGCCTTGCGCCTTAGACAGCTCGTCCACCATGCCCCCAGTTTAGTATAATTTGTGTGAGATTTCATTTCAGAAATTATTACAAATGCATGACAATAGATATTTCGTCACAGATGTATTATATTGTGTTTTCAGGAGAAACCAGGATATCGCATATTAAACAACAAAATAACTGGTCTATTATTTTGGCGAAGTGTGGAAATTATGCTCAATCCCAACGATGATGGTTACAAGAACCATGGGTTTCATCAAAGGTGTGCTAAAAAATATAGCAGAAGCTTAACTGAACCAAATTCTGTAAAAATTCTGTAAATGTAAAAATTATGAAACAGAAAATTAGAGCTCTTTCTTGTACGAGTCTGACAGTAAATTGTAAACATAATCACACACAGAAGAAAGCCTGGGGTAAGATTCTCCAAAAATGTTAAAGTATTTTAGCTCATGTTCCTGGTTTCACTAAGACACAAGCATTACAATGACACATGTCATCGTATCCCAGTTGCGTAGTTCGATGCTCATGCTTTTGATCACAGGATTGTCTGCTCAGGACTCGATTATTTTCAGACCGCCGCCATATGGCTGGAATATTGTTGAGTGAGGCGTTAAAAATCAACAAACAAAAAACAAGTACCCTACACACTGCAAACAGTGTTTGGTTGTTTTTTAACGCGGTGGGCGGTGGGGTAGCCCAGTGGTTAAAGCGTTCGCTCGTCACGCCGAAGACCCGGCTTCGATACCCCACTGGGGCACACTGTGTGAAGCCCATTTCTGGTGTCCCCCGCCGTGATATTCCTGCAATATTGCTAAAAGCGGCGTCAAACTAAACTCACTCACTCACTTTAGTTCGGTACTCAAGCGATATGACATCAGTCAGAAAATATCGCGTCTGAACTAGGAAAACTAGTGATCGATATCGAGGCCACGACTTCGGGGTAAGGAGCAGTGGGGTAGCCTAGTGGTTAAAGCGTTGGCTCGTCACGCCGAAGACCCGGGTTCGATTCCCCACATGGGCACAATGTGTGAAGCCCATTTCTGGTGTCCCCCGCAGTGATATTGCTGGAATATTGCTAAAACTATACTCACTCCCCGCCGGGGTGCGATGACGCACAAACAACTAAGACACTGAACCTAACCTTCCGATCAATTTGGTCCATAAATCCATAGTTAGGATCGACCTCGACACATAATCGGGACGGTAGGGTAGTTTAGTGGTTAAAGTGTTCGCTCGTCACGCCGAAGATCCGGTTCGATTCCCATGGGTAAACAGCTGGAAGTATGCTGAAAGCGACGTAAATCAATTCTCTGTCACTCGAAACATAATCAGGGGGATTAAAGGTTTCGACAGCATACTGCTCGACCAATTGCGGCGCCACAGACAACTTGGCCAACCATACCTTAAAACTTCCCGTGACAATGACCGTGACCGTGACCGTGACCTTGACCGTACGCGTATACGTACAGAGTGTTCATCATAACTGGACATAACATTCTCATTTAATTAATCCGTGAAGATCTGTCTCTGTAAAAGCCTTGATCGTTGTGGAATAAACTTATATTATATATTGTTTCTTTATATCAGTTCCAAATGTGGGTTTTCAGAGTTGGACCCGGGTAGACCGGTTAGAATTGGTCTTCACCACCCATGCTTGGTGGTCAGACTCGCTGCTTCGGGTGACACATGTCGTATCCCATTTACGTTGATTGATGCTCATGACTTTGATCACTGGATTATCCAGAATCGACTGTTTACACACCGCCGCCATATAGCTGGAATATATTAAACAACAAACAAAATCTGGTCTAATGGACACGTATTTAAATCCTTGAGTAGGTTTAATTATTCGATTCGTGAAAAGTAGTCGTTTAATAAACGGACGTCGTTGTAGTGGTCATTTTGTATGGAAATTTACCCTCTACGAGTGAGCACACCTATAACAGTGTTGATCAATGGGACTTATTTCAAAGGGTATTGTAAATACCGTCAACCAAGTCGAACGAGTGCAGGCGCTGTTATTTTCCAGCTGTGTTTCTATAGGTGGTCTGTGTGTCTATTTAGGGCGTTAGTTATGCACCGTTGGCGCTATTGAAAGTCAGTCTCTGTTTGCCACCATCTACAAAACGTTAACAATACCGTTCTATTTGAATAAGATTTCTGGGAAATCAGTCATTGTATATTCATAAAACATGAAGCAATATTTATTCGAGAAAAGCTTTCAACGAAACCCAGTTACATACTCTTAAAGAAAGTAAGGGACCTTTATTTTTAATTTACGATTGTAAAAATGTTATTATGATGATTGGTGTCTGACGTGAAATTTGCATGTGTACGATTTTCATTTTCAAACCAAAAAGACGGATAGGAACAAACACTAACAACTGTGTGATGCAAAATGATTGTCAAAATTTATTGTCAACAGTGATCTATCGACCCCATACACCCCATGCACGTGTATGGGGCTGCTGCGTTGTGCACCTGCATCCCATGCGTTGTGTTTAGGGGCGGTGATATAGGGAAATGGTGGTACGTTCATAAGATGTCTGTCCTTGGAAAGTTTGTTAACGCATATACTTCCTATCCAAATTGAAATTTCAGGATCCCCTACTTTTTCTAAGAGTGTACTTTGAAAGGGTACAAGTGTATTCTTGACGTTAAAGTTTTGACATGCAACACACGTTATAATTGGGATTATATACTCACGTATTAAATGTGAATATTAGCAGAACATAACTCCAGATTCAAAGACAGGTGAACAGTTAGTATTTTGTCAAGTCACCATGGACAGCAATACAGGCTTCAATGCGGCGGGGCATACTACTCATCAAAGAAGTTAGAAAGTCGTGGTCCATGCTGTCCCAATATCGGACCACCTCTTCTTTCATTTCAGAAATATATGTCAGATTTGTCTTATTGACACTTTCCTTCATAAGTCCCCAAACATTTTCTATTGGATTTAGGTCAGGGCTATAGCTTGGCCAATCTAATAATGTCATATTTTGGGTCCGAAACCAGGCCTGTGAATGCTTTGAACGATGTTTTGGGTCGTTGTCCTGCTGGAAAATCCAAACATTTCCATAGAACACGTGAGCAGATGGACGTAAATGCCCCTCGAGAATATCTGTGTACCGCTCACTGTTCATATTCCCTTCAAATACACAGAGGGGCGTTGCCCCTAACACAGATATGCCACCCCACACGTTAAATTTCGAACTGTACTTTGGGCGCTGATACAAAGGTTTTTCAATTTGTTTGGTCCAGAATTTCAGTGTATTAGAAACAGCCAAACAGAACTTTCATCTGAGAAAATCACATTGTCCCAGTTAAAATTTCTATGCTGTAAGCACCAGTTCAACCTTTGCTCCTTTTGTTCAGGTTTAATGATCGGTGATGGAATTCCTCGACTTTTCTGCCAACCCATTGCATGCAGCTCAGTTCTAATTGTCTCATTACAGACAGCCACAGTTCCTCTATCAATCATATCCAGCCTTAAGTTTCCTAAACTCCTTCGTTTGTTTTTAGAAACAAGAATACCAAGCCGCCTCCTGTCACCGACAGTCAATTTTCTTGGCCTACCTGCGCCTCCCTGGTGCTCAATGCCATATCCATTTGCAATATTTTTCAAAACACGATAAACAGTGGACAAATGGATGCCTGTTCTACTTGAAATCACTTTAGCTGATCTGATGTCCTTGTTATAATACTCTAAAATCAACTTCCCCTTCTCTAAATCATCCATACTGAGGATCACTGAGATGTCGTCTGCTAGCAAGTAAACAAAGGGGGATAACTCTTCACAAACTAATGAAAAAGGATTAACGGAGTTGTCTCTCTTGAATGAAACCAAGCACTTGATAGCTGGTCAAGGTTGTTTATACTAGAAATCCAATTAAACATATTCCTAAAATTCTCAATAATTTCTGGTCATACTATATACCCCGACGTTATCATACTCTGGGATTCGAACCAATGTGACCGAATCCTGGTTGACCGAAGGGACACAACTACCAATAAAACGAATGCGTCACATGTTTTTATGGATAACAACTTCTTTTATTCTTTAAATGACGTTTCAGAGCTAATTCTTGCTCCACATCAAGTGCATGCTGAGTCCGTGAACAGAGTGAGTGAATGAGTCTTTACGCCGCTTTTAGCAACATTCCAGCAATATCAAGGCGGGGGACACCAGAAATGGGCTTCACACATTGTACCCATGCATGCTTGGAATCGAACCCGGGACTTCGGCGTGACGAGCGAACGCTTTAACTACTAGGTTACCCACCGCCCTGTGAACAGAGTGACTATATATTGACAAACCATGTTTACACAACGCAAGGTGGGAGAATGTACAAAGATAACACATTATTTACGAAGCCAATTAGATGGGATTAATGTACAAGGAACAAGAATTACCTCTGAAACGTCGTATAAAGAATATAAAGATGTTGTTATCCATAAAATGTGTCATGCATTCATGCTCGTCCAACTTCTACATGCCTTTCAAGAACTTTCTCCATAATGCTCATTACTACGGGGCTGCATGTGCCCCAAACAAGATGTTCTTTGGACGACTTGTAACAACCGTTCGAGAACTACCAATTTTCTCGAACATTTTCTACATATGTACAAAGTTTAGTGAAGGAACTTTGAAAAAAATGTTTTCCCACATATTCCCCAAAGTGTATAGTTCTGAAATAGTTTTCACGTTAGCCAATACAAAACCCTCGATATGTGTCTGTTCCAGTCGACTCTACAATCAATACATCACAACACCTCTTGTCGACATGTGTTCTTAATTCTGTAAATACTGTCCATCCACAAATTCAATACTAGCAATGTTTGACGAAATATACTGATGGACAAAAGAAAGACTATTAAAACGACGTAAATATTTTGCTACCAATGTTTAGATTACCTTTAAGGATAACCCGCACAATTAACAGTTACAAGTTGTTTTGCAAGAATTTATCTTGTGGCAAGATCAACATTTATATAAGACTGTGGGTATAGTCAACACCTAGATACGGGGAATTGTACTTTTTTTTTGCTGTAACAATTCCTGCAAGAAAACAACGGTATGATTTTCGATCTCAACAAAGTATTGATAGGCCGTCATACATTAATCATCAGGCTGCCATCGCCTTTCATTTCACGTGTAAAGATCCTTTCCTTGTTAAGTAGATTGCTATGTGTGACCTATTATTTTCTGCTCGATGGAATATTTATTTCAACCATGCAGCATTGCGTCATGTAAATACACTGTCAACAATATATGTATGTTTTGGCATGTAGAGACATTGATTCAAGTACCTGCATTGACGTCTAACGTACTAGCACACAAAAGTTCAAACTTGTGTTCAAACTTCTTCCTGTTTGAATAATTGCGAAATTCGGTCGCAGGGGAATTTTACTGGCGAAAACAGTTTTTGATTGGCTTAGTCCAGGCTAGCCGAATTTATAATGGGACTGAGAGGACAGAAGCAGTGAACACGTGATCCGCAACTGCCATACAGAAACTAAAGTTATTGAGTTCAGGTCTGGAGACCATGGGCGTCAAAGTCAATAGAGAGATAACGCGTCCCGCCCTTACCTCACTCGTCAGTCTCACAGTCCCTGAACTATATTATTTTCCCTACAGCCTCGCCCTCCCTGCAATTCTAAAGCGCTGTCTCACTGGGGCTCCTTTTCAATGTAAATGGTTTTTTTCTTTACAATCAAAAGTTTATATGTTCAGAGACTAAGCGTTAGTCTATTATCTCACCAGCTGTATACAGAAATATAACACCAATTTCTTCTTGTTTGAAAAAGTACATGTTTGCAGTGTTCTTTACTTAATTAAATATACAATGATATAATAATTAACAGTTTAATTGATAATTTCTAAATGACGTGCTTAGAGACCTGGAACTCCGGATATGCACTGGGACTAACATGTTGATACTGTTAGCAGCATTATATGCGTTTATATATGTATATATATTCATATTTTTATAAATATCTATGTATTTACTAGATTTTGGTCTCTCATAAATCACTAAGTGATTGGTTGTGTAATTTTTATATTTATCTATGTATCAATTAACTGTATGTACACAAGTGAGACTGTAATAATCATTGTCTGTCTGCATTATACCAATTATGCCTTTTTCCAAATGCACCCTTGTCACAGCACGGCCGTCTCTGTGAATCGTGTAGTAGTGTACGGCAAGCTACTTGTAATATATATCTTCAGATATATTTTGCTTGACTGCACTCCCTCTATTGATAACTACGCTTCTGTGCAGCAGAAACAATACACACGCACACGCATGCACACACACAAACACACAACCACCTCTGAGGTCTGTTCCTGTAACAACGTGTAACGGAAAACAGAAACATATTTTGCGGCAATATCTATACGTATTTCGGAACACTATTGTGTATACCTGTATCATATGCATGATGTGTATACGGAACGAAACATTACGGACGGACCACCATTCTAAATTCCTGCAAAACTTCATTTTGGCTGGGAATTATAAAACCAAACCATTAATGTGGATGTACAGTTATGTACATTAGAATTTAAAGAAAATGAACAATAAATCCCTGTTCATATACTCAAAACCGCATATGAGGCTGTTAAATTGTAAAATAACACAACAATTAATACTCCCTACATCTGTGTATTTGTCGTCTTGAATTTGTTGATCAGTTTATGAATGTATTACAGGATTATTATTGGAAGCACCACTTTGCCTGACAAATATTCCCAATGGCTTATGAATCCAGATCCGATGTGAATATACCATATGTTAAACAATATGAGTGAGTGAGTGAGTTTAGTTTTACGCCGCTTTTAGCAATATTCCAGCAACATCACGGCGGGGGACACCAGAAATGGACTTCCACACATTGTGTCCATTTGGGGAATCGAACCCGGGTCTTCGGCGTGACGAGCGAACGCCTTAACCACTAGGCCACCCCACCGACCCTTAAACAATATGAACACGGCAGTGCAGCAAGAGAGGTGTGATCCTTTGAGCCCTAGGGTGTGTGGATGTATGTACACAAAGCCCTAGGGTGTGTGGATGTATGTACACAAAGCTCTAGGGTGGGTGGATGCATGTACACAGAGCCCTGGGGTGGGTGGATGCATGTACACAAAGCCCTGGGGTGGGTGGATGCATGTACACAAAGCCCTAGGGTGGGTGGATGCATGTACACAGGGTGGGTGGATGCATGTACACAAAGCCCGAGGGTGGGTGGATGCATGTACACAAAGCCCTGGGGTGGGTGGATGCATGTACACAAAGCCCTAGGGTGGGTGGATGCATGTACACAAAGCCCTAGGGTGGGTGGATGCATGTACACAAAGACCTGGGGTGGGTGGATGCATGTACACAAAGCCCTAGGGTGGGTGGATGCATGTACACAAAGCCCTGGGGTGGGTGGATGCATGTACACACAAGCCCTGGGGTGGGTGGATGCATGTACAGAAAGCCCTGGGGTGGGCGGATGCATGTACACAAAGCCCTGGGGTGGGTGGGGTACACAAAGCCCCTGGGGTGGGTGGATGCATGTACAGAAATCCTGAGGGTGGGTGGATGCATGTACACAAAGCCCTGGGGTGGGTGGATGCATGTACACAAAGCCTAGGGTGGGTGGATGCATGTACACAAAGCCCTGGGGGTGGGTGGATGCATGTACACAAAGCCCTGGGGTGGGTGGATGCATGTACACAGAGCCCTAGGGGTGGGTGGATGTGGTGGGTGGGTGGATGCATACACAGGAGCCCAGGTGGGTGGATGCTTGTACACAAAGCCCTGGGGTGGGTGGATGCATGTACAGAAAGCCCGAGGGTGGGTGGATGCATGTACAGAAAGCCCTAGGGTGGGTGGATGCATGTACACAGAGCCCTGGGGTGGGTGGATGCATGTAGACAGAGCCCTGGGGTGGGTGGATGCATGTACACAAAGCCCTAGGGTGGGTGGATGCATGTACACAAAGCCCTGGGGTGGGTGGATGCATGTACACAAAGCCCTGGGTCGGGTGGATGCATGTACACAAAGCCCTAGGGTGGGTGGATGCATGTACACAAAGCCCTGGGGTGGGTGGATGAAAAAGGATTAACGGAGTTGTCTCTCTTGAATGAAACCAAGCACTTGATAGCTGGTCAAGGTTGTTTATACTAGAAAACCAGTTAAACATATTCCTAAAATTCTCAATAATTTCTGATCATATATACCCCGACGTTATCATACTCTGGGATTAGAACCAATGTGACCGTATCCTGGTCGACCGAAGGGACACAACTACCAATAAAACGAATGCGTCACATGTTTTTATGGATAACAACTTTTTATTCTTTAATGACGTTTCAGAGCTAATTCTTGCTCCTTCATCAAGTGCATGCTGAGTCCGTGAACAGAGTGAGTGAGTGAGTCTTTACGCCGCTTTTCACAGGACCAAAAGCCGGATAGTAAACCGTTGAAATAAACGTAGATACAGTAGGAAATACATGCCATGACCGGATTTACGTATGTTTTCAGATATTTCTTAACTTCGGGCATATATTTCATATGAATCTATACCTTTGAAACATATGCTCATCGTACATTTTCGTATGCACAAGCACCTCGTTCATGTATGCCCTGACCGGATTGTCAGGGATTTCCAAACATGAATTGCAAAACAGATAGCCCGGTAAATGCATGATCATACAGTATTTCCGATGCATTCCCTTGAATTTCAATGAGTGCTGCAATTTCCGATTTCGTTCTAAGTTTACTCTGGTTGGAAACATGTGAATTTACTTAGGTGGGGAAACACATGTAAATTTTCAAATTTGCAAATATTTACACACCCTAGATATGTATGTATCATACCAGATTTCATGGGTATGTATATGAACGGTTCATACACCTTCATGTTACCTGTGCTCAAGCAAGATGATCATATGTTTACATCATGTGAATTACTCGGTTCATGTAATTTCATTTTCACACATTTTGGTACGTTTGAAATCAACGTTCTCATGACCTCATTATTCTTATCACCAAAAGGGCCTGACAAAGAAAGCAGTATTACGCAAGCTAGACTAAGGCTAAGTCTCTGAATATATATAATTCTGATAGTAACAATCAAGCCCATTTATATTGAAAAGGAGCCCTAGTGAGACCAGAGATTCAGACTTGCTTTATTTAGGGCTTTAGCACTGCAGAGAGGGCTTGGCAGTAGGGAAAATAATGTGGTTCAGGGACTGTGAGACAGACTATACGCAAGCTAACACGCCTTATTAAGTTGCAGCCGTTCTTGCTACCAGTATCAGTTACGCCTTGTTTGTGGTGTTGGCAAATCTTGTGAGGTGCATGTTTCGAGGGATTAAAAGGTTCAGTGGTGAACAAAGGGCGATGCCCCTTTGTCCTCGCAAGTGTCCCTAGCTGTCCCAATAGAAAAGCACTTTGTGTCTCTTGGATCACAGCCAAATACACCACACGTACCAACTCGTAATTTCTTAAGTCTGTTCAGCTCGCGCATCACTACTGTAACGTTCTTTTGACAGTACATAATTGGAATATTATTGCACAGCATGTGACCTTCACAGTGCCTGAAAAATGTTATTCGCTCAGCCTTTGCTGTAATAACTCAATACATAAACTTTAAACTTGTCCACATTTGTTTCACTAACGCAAAAGCATACGATAGCAAACAATGCCATATCAAATTATATATTCTGTGAGACATGAAAGGAAAAATTGTTTTTTATCGTGTAGCGATTATGACCGGATAGCACAGGCGGGTGCGTTCTCTGAGTATATCATAGGCATGTTGGATCTCCGTGCCTTAGTCGTCTATATTGTCTTGTTTAAATTGACGATCCATAACTCAGATTGCGAGTAAATATCACGTAAGTAATTGTGATTGCTGTAAATATCCCTGTCGGAGAAGTCATTCTCACAAGATATATATTCCCTTGTTTGGAGAAGGTCTATGGCTATTACACCCCAGTGTTGCTAAACATCTTGTAGGCCTTTAGTCTGACACAGACGCAGACCTCGCATGTTCAAATTCAGATGTGACAGGGGCTGAAAATATCATTCCGACATGAATACAATATCTCAGTGTTTTCCTAAGTAAGTAGAGTGCTTTCTACAACATTGGAAATAACTGTATCGTTGTCCTTCTGATATTCCCCCGAACGGAAGCTCTACTCATTTAGGGTACAATGTGTAAGTTACAGAATTGTAGGGAACAGTCTTAAGACTTTTCTACTTTGACCAGGATTCTTCGAACTTGTAACAGTCTTTTGAGAAGATCCAAAGAGAAAAGAGTAGTGCGCGATGTATCTGACGGACGTATATGGGGAACGTTCGAAGAACTTTATAAATACAATAACAGAAATACGGGTTATGTTTAAAACGTACTTCAATCTGATAGCCAGAGGGATTATTGTGAAAGATCGCAGTATGTATCATCATAAACGGGCAAAGATAAAAGTACATGTCATTCATCCCCACATTATATCCCTTTTATAGACACGGGACATCGTTGTTACAGGTAGTGCAAACACTTTCTTCTAAAGGAATCTGCCGGTTTCACGCTACATACATGTGTTTAGATTATCGAGAAAACTAGCGAGGCAAGTTCTCCTCCATCACACCAGAGACCATATAATTTATCATATGGCCTTTGATCACAAATATAATTGTATAGATACCCAGTTTCTATTGATAGCGATGAAGCAAATTTACGGCCGACAGTATCATCTGCATTACTCTCTTACATAAGGTGAAATATCACCGGGTTGCCATGGTAACGATAATTTGGCATACTGTTTATTGTGTTATTCTGTAATCTGCGATTAGAATTTAAATCAGTTTTGACGTGAGCATGTTAAGAAAAGAGAAGCTGTAAAACGAAATGTATTGTGATCGAACCTAAAAGCGAGTTTCAAGCCAGCTACATCAAAACCTGTTTTCATGATAAATACGTGCTAATCCGTGGCACGATTCCGACCATATCTTGGGCATGTGTTTGTGAATCATAATCAAATAGTGATGTTACAAGGCGTCCATGCCGCGTCAACAACACATGCAAACAGGGGCGTAGCTACCATTATAAAAATACAGCTCGAGCTTACACATGATCTTTGCTAAAAAATATTTTTTCTTCTAATTCTTGCCAAAGATACCTACAAACACGTTCCATTTAAAAAGTGGAAATCCCTCTATGAATCATATTGACTACAGTATTCTTTGATTAAAGCATTACCATGTACAGTAAACAGGTTATTCTTCATGTCATAACTTTCAGTGATTATTGTTTTTCCATCGACATGTATGAGGATGTTTTGTTACAGTCATGATTATATGTGAAACATCACTGAAATGCAGTTGTTTCTTTTCTATTTGTTTATCATTTATTTTAGAAAAAAACACCAAATTCTCGATGTATGGTATTGTATCAATGCAGCAGACATGTGTAAACTATGTCCAAACATATTTGTATATGAGGAAATAACATTTCAATTTCCATGGAGGTAAGACTTCCGTTCGTATCCCCCCTAAATTTTAACGATGAGGAAAACTTTCTTTGAGTAGCATTTTTAGAAGTAGAATATGTCTTATAGTATGTTCAGATACAATTAACAAAACACGTTAAAACTCATCCTTATCAGATGTGGAATATATATTCAGGTGATATGATTTGACAATACCACCTAAATATAAGGCTTTGCAGCCCATAGGGCTTACACTAAAACTTGGCTTGCTACGCGCCTGGCAAACGCACGAGAATTGCAATACGGGCCTCTAACCACTGATACTCCGTGACCTGGAGACACATGTGATTGAGCGTATGTTGGGACGTCGTCCGTCATACAGATCCTGAAGCAAATATATCCAAGCCCAAGCAAGTCTACAAAATAAGGCAAGTCTAGATTTCCACAGCTTCAGGAGAATGTCTCACGGCTCCTTTTCATTATATTATAATTTTTGTTTACTATAAACTTTTTTCTGTAAAATATGTTCATATCAGAGACTAGTTGTTAATCTAGTTCTGACGGGTAGAAGACAAAAGACACAATGGATACTAGTGCTGTTACATTTTTTAAATTATATATAAATATTCGTCCTTGTCTCGGGATAAATGTATATTTTCCACCAAATGTATGTTCGGAGGATATCGAAATCTAGGTTAAGCTATTTGAATACCCAAACAATGGTTCGTTGTTCAAATGTTTGGTTTTCCATATCTTGTCTCAGTCTGTATCACAGTCACAGAACGATATTTTTCCCCCTTCTGTCTCTAGGAAAACTCACTGCAAGGTTCGGGTTATAGCGTGCCATACCAAACACACACAGCTGGCGGGACCAACATCTCCAGTAAAATTTACATCTGCCAACGCTTAATTCGCAAGTGGTGTTTGTGAAATATATATAATGCTTTATATGAAGTCTATCACCTAAGTAAGTCTAGCCTTTATGGCGTTAAGCCACTGCTTGAAGAAAGGCTCCTTTAGAATTATATTTGGTAAATATTAGTATTTCAATCATATTGGAAAATACATAGACTAAAGCTTAGTGTCTGAATATATATGATTTTGATAGTAACAAACAAACCCATTTAAATGAAAAGGAGACACGAGATTCAGTCCGGCCAGCCATGACAGTTGTGTATTTTGTAAACCGACCCCCAAAGTAAGGGAAAATAATGTGGTTCAGGGACTGTGAGACAAACTAGAAAATGCATGGCAACCTACACTTCATTGTGACTGTGATTAAGGCATCATTTTAAAACACAAGGGTTATTTCCTTTGCGTTAACTAACAGGCTTTCGGTGTCAAATTATTTGGAACTCCGGCCAAAGGTGATGTTATGCTGTCTGGATATATGGCCTTTTTGTAATGCTTTGGTTGCACATAATGATAAGTGATTGTTGTACATATGATGTTTTTGAAGGATAATCTCAGCTGACTAATACTTTGCACGTGTTTCCCCCCACTCTTTCCATACCCGTAAAAGTTAATTGTCCATATATATGTCTGTAAGAAAATACTGTAAAGTACTGGGATAACTGAATTTGGCCACCTGAGGTAGTGACCACAGCACTCTGGTTATACTGCATTTGGAGAGGACAGAGCTTGGCAAGTTACCAATACATATGCTTGTCATTTAAACCTTTATCTGATATTTGTGGAATGTGATTGAAGATGTTTCCTGCACCTGTAGCCCCAATATAGATGTTGTTAGTCAGTCAATATTCCAAATTACTTCGTCTCTTTTTTTCAATTGAAATTAGGATCTTTGCCTTTTATCAAAATAGTTTATTTTCAGTCTTTATTTGCCTATGTCGGGAATCAAACACCGGTTTTTGACCTGACAGGCGAACGCTTTAACCACGAGCGTACCCCATCATTCCTTCATACTGTTAAAGAATATACATTGGTACATTTATTATACATTCAAGATTGAACCCAGTTTTGTCACCATATGTCCTTCAGTTTTTATGTTAGTACTTGATAATTTGATGCACACTGATAATTTAAAAGAGGAATAAAAATAATGATTGTTTGCGATCTTTATCCAATTTAGTTTTCCATTTATCTAGTAATTTTCAGTTTCTATTTCCCAGAAGTTCTGTACGAAGGTACTTTTAACAGTTTCACCCAACAACAGTAAAGCATACATATAATACGTTTCGGTACTTTGATAGATTAGTAAGTACACATTATATTCCATGATACTGATATACCAAAATGATTAACATAATTATATAATGTAAAACAAATTAGACAGCGAAAAGCAAAAGCAAAAAGAAAAACGCATGAGCAACATAAATGCTGTCAGGTAGTAAGCTTTCAATAATTATCAAAACTGCTGAGTTATGAACTAATTGCAATCACTACAATTTTCTATAGTCTGCCCAAGAGATGGAAACAAAATAGGTCTACAGTATATTCCGTCGGGTAACAGAAATTTGAGAAAACGTCCGTATGGGATAATACCTGTATTCCGAATAAAAAAGAGGTCATACCAAGTATGTGCATGTTCACAGATTTACAACAGTAATTTACACCGGGAATCATTAATACATTGTAATACTATTTTATGAAAGTATAGATAATGAAATTTGTTCAGTTATGATCAGTCGGATAACTCATACGAGTGAACACTAAAATTAGGGACCTACCGGTTCATGTCTGTCTGTGTTTTATTGTAATTAGCAGTGTCTCCTAGTATAGCATATATAAGAAGTGTACCTAAGGTCAGTTATTTAAACTGTTATGTAATTTCCATTACAAAAAGTATAAACGAAGTTACCTACTGGTCAGAAAGACTTATCAGTACTCCAACACCGACCCACTGCCACCACCCCACCCTAGGCCTACCCCATGCCACACCTTCTCTCTCGCGCGCACGCGCACGCCCGCACGCCCGCACGCACACACACACACACACACAAACACACACACACACTAACATACATAGTCAAGGAGCTTATGGGATTCCGTGAAAGTTTTTTGATGAAAGCAAATCATATATTCTTTTGTGTTTATATGTTAAAGGAGATTAAAAAAATGTTTGGTTCCAATTGGAATATTGATGCGAAAGCTAATTTTAGCTCAAAATCCAAGATGGCCGCCAAAATTTAACCGGGAACTGAAAAAGTTGCAAAAACTCGGAACAAATCAATGGTTTTAATATCAAATACCATGCATATTTGGTTACGGAATATATTTCTCTTATGCTGTAAGTCACCAGATGTTTTTAGTCTGATAGTAGTCATAAATTTACATAATACGAGTTATTTTTAGCTCTAACAGTTATAATGATGAATAAAACCCCCATTTCTCCACAAGGCATATATTTTGTATAGAACTAGTACAATATGAGAAAGGAATATACTTTTTACCCTGTTTATCAACTATAGAAGAGGTCTTTACATGAAACAGCGACCGAGAAATATACTCTTCAAAAAGAAACGCACAATCCATTTTAGAAGAATTTCTTGCATTAGTTTAAGAGCAATTATTTCATGTAATCCCAATGGTAAAAAGGTGAAAATTCAAATGTCTATAGACAAAGCCTTTACTGTTGTGTTTCTGTTTACTTGAGTCCACAAGATGACGTCAAAGTCAGTTCTTTGTTTGGCCACCATTGGCAGCAATTACTGCTCGGCACCGTCTCGGCACAGACTGGATAAGTTGACGAAGTAGCTCTTATCATTGTAGGCGACTTCAATTTCCATTTTGACAAGGATAACCATGACACTAAACAAATACTTAATCTTCTTGAAGTCCACAACTGTGTACAACTTGCGTCAGAGGCAAGCCACAGAGGTGGACACACTCTGGACTGGATAGTTACCCGTGCTTCAGACGCGTGTGTCAGTTGTGTATCTGTATAGGATATACAGCTCTCTGACCATTTCCATGTCTTTGTGAGCTTGGACCTCTCAATACCCAGTCCAAATGTGAAGATTACTCGTTGTGAGAACATGCGCTCCCTGGATACTTTTAAAGACAATTGCTAAACTCAGACCTTATACTTGAGCCACCATCTGATGCTGAGTGTCTCGTTCTGCTATACAATAGAGTTCTATCTGAGCTGCTATATAGACAAACATGCACCAGTGAAGTCATACCAGTCACTAAAATATCTGCTTGGGACTTCACAGCTGAAGTTCGACAAGCAAAAAAAGACAAGACGAAAGCAGAACGCAGATGGAAAACAATCTTTCCTGGTGATTCATCGCCAAATGTATATTTCAGTCAAAACCACTCAACAACGGTCATCAGACAAATTAACATCTCAATTCTAAGATTGAAGCCAACGAGTCAAGTCCAAAGTTGTTGTTCAAACTTTTTTCTTCAGTATCTTGAGTAAACACATTGAATCGACACTTCCGACATCTGATGACAATGAAGTAATTTTCGGATTATTTATACAAAAGATCCAAGAACATTTATGACAAGATTTCGTCTTCTGCGGCTTTGGGTGAAGCTGATATTCCTCCAAAATGTTTGATGGCACGCCCCTTACTCATATTGATGGTTTCACTGATATTTACCAACATTAGTGCTGATTATTAACTCTTCTACTTCCTCTTGGTTATGTCCCAAGTGTACTTAAGTCAGCTCTAGTTAGGCCACATCTGAAGAAATCAAGCCTTGATTAGGAGGATCCCAAAAACTACAGGCCTGTTTCAAACTTAGCATTTATATCCAAACTCATTGAAAGTGCAGTCTCCAGTCGTCTCATGGGCCACCTTTCCTGGCATAACCTCTACGAGGTGTTTATATCAGCCTGCAGAGCACACCACAGCATAGAGACGGCTCTGATGAAGATCCTGAATGACCTACGATGTGGTATGGACACAGGACAAGTGGCCCTGCTCACATTACTTGACCTAAGCAGTGCCTTTGACACGATTGATCACCAGAGACTCCTCAAAGACTTGATACAGAACTTGGATTCAGCTTTATCCTAGCTGACATCTTATCTACAGGACAGGACTCAAACCGTTATTGTTGGTGAGTCTGTGTCAACCGCATCTAGGCTTGAGTGCGGAGTCCCTCGAGGATCCGTGCCTGGTCCGATCCTCTTCACCCTCTACACTGTTCCACTTGGCAAATCTTAATCTTGACCACTTCTACGCAGATGACACGCAGCTGTGGAAGTTATTTCTCTCTATCAGACATCAGACTGCCAGAAGATGTCATCAAATACCTTGAAATTAAATTAAGAGAAAACAGAGTCCATTCTTCTGGGACAGGCTGGAAAAACGCAAGCAGTGTGACATTACTAGTGTGGTGTCTGTGGAGCAACCATTCCTCTTTCTTCCACTATCAACGATCTGGATGTTGTCATCGATCAAGATCTAAGTATGACAGAACATGTCAAGTATGTTACTAAAACTTGCTACTCCGATTTCCACAATATCAAAGGCCAGACCGTTCTTACCAAAGTTTCCTCAAAAACTCTCTGCCTCAGCCTGGTCACATCAAGTATGGACTACTGTAACAGCTTTTTGGCCGGATCTCCATCTTGTGTCACTGATCAACTCCAATGCATACAGAATTTAGCTGCTCGCATTACCTCCCAGATCACCAGAAAAAAAGCACATCACACCAACTGTAAAGGACATTCATTAGCTGCCCGTGAAACACAGATTGTCCTGCAAACTATTCTGTCTCGCATACCAGAGCATGACTAACACGGCTCCAGTCTACCTTTCAGATTTAACTGAGAGAGTGTGAAGCAGAAAATAGTGTTTTCTCCCCATCATTTCATTATATTCTTATCTATTTGCAAAGAACTCTGCTTCTAGAAGAAAAACTTCAAGCGTAATAATAAGAAATTGATAAATCATAATCTGATATTGACCAACTACATTTTGAAATAAGGACTGCTCCCTTACTGACAGTCTCACCAAACAAAAATAAACATCTCTTTTTTGTTTCATACATAACTGTTCTTTAATAACTTGATTTACATTGAGTTGATGATCATGTACGTACAAAATGCACAAAAACCTACATCTGCTTAAATTCGTCTGCTAGCTGCCATTTTTAGAGAGGGAGTGTTCATTATATATATTTTTTTAATTTAAAAAAATATATTTTGGGGTTTTCTTTTAATAAAATATTTCATGAAGTAGAGAAACACACTTGGATAAAGTTAATAACCTCAAACTTTAAATATTCAACTCTCCCATTATGACCTTCTGACCTTTTAGCAACCTTTTCCACAACCATTTTGTACAGTGCTCAAAAGTACTATTTGCACCATATTTCAACTTGGAACCAAACTTTTTATTTAACTAGCATGTCTGATGAATACAAAAAACACAATGTCTTGCTTTAATCACAAAACTTCCACGGGACTTGAATGCTGTACTACCATCCTACCAGACTTTTAAACAGACAAGTCAAGAAAGACATGCACGTTATTAATGGTGCTCAGTCATGGGTATCACTTCACCGTGTGTTTCTAATTATCTCAGTACATTATGGCGTGGTCGGATGCGCCAACGAAACCCGATGTGACAGTTATATTACAGAACCATTGAAATACATGTTAAAGTAGTGTTAATCTTGTACCACTCTATTTACCCATTACCAACCATTTACGCATGTACTAAATATATGACAAACCTAACCCTGGTCATACGAGATTTCAAAGGTATTGAAATGCATGTCCTACAATCACAGCATTTACATATGTTACACATGCTAGAAAACACATGAAAACAATGGCCAGATTTACACACCTGTGAAATACATGTAAATGCAGAGTTGAATGTTCGTTTATTTTAACACCCCTTTACACGTGTGTAAATCTGACAGCCAGATGATACGTAGATTTCAAACGTTGTTCATATGGCCTCCAGATGAAACGAGTATTTTCCTGACGTTAGTAAATTTGGGTAATGCAGTCATTTTGTGTGGTGAACCCGATCCCGTTAGTCTCTTCTTACGTCAAGCATGGGTCACTGAAGATCAATATTCTAACCCTGACCTTCACTAAAGAAAGGGGGTATAATATATCCATACTATGTTGTGAGATGTGTGGCGTTTTGGCATTACGAACAGGTAAACAATACCCATATCATTAAATGATGCCAGATGTTCACAAACAATGACAAATTGTATACAAGTAATGAATTCAGATGTACTGCAACGTTATCAAAGCTGTAACAATCTGATTTGATACATATTGATGAGTCATTTCCTTATTCGATCTGCATAGTCAGGGGAGCAGGCAATTGCCTGGATCTCTGTTCATCAAAGGTTGCTGTAAGAATCCTCATCGAACGTAAAAGCTTTGCATGTGATCCGTATTTTCTTAAAAAGGTCAAGATTTTTCGGAAATGATGACTCACTGAAAATTAGTGATGCGTCTAGGGGTTTATGGAAGCTATAGTCCTATTTCATTTTTACATTTAGTATATTATGGTATTTCCTATTAAGAAACCACATACATTGTGTTACTTACTGTATTGTTCATGCTATCCATGATATACTCTCCGCTGTGCTCATTCTTTGTCTTTAACTGATGTCTGTGTGGACTTCTCAGGAAAAGTCGGGTACAGCCAAGTGTCCATAATCTCGATATTTTCCATTCTCGTGTTTTAAATACATTTTAGGTCATCTGACTGTAGGCCCCGTGTCCTCATGTTGTACATAGCGCGAAATACTGCAACGGTTGGCATAAATAAAAATTATCCGCTGCAAATAAACCTTGGTTACAGTATATAAGCAGAATAACGTGTTTGCAGTCATTGTGAAAACTAATGATTCAAGGGAAATAGAATTCCACCGAGGGAACACTTGTATATGCTGAAATGCAGTTTGTGTTTTAAATTTAATGCTTGTGTCATTACTATGATAACTTGTTGGAGTAGACTTGTCATTATGTTGCCCTGTTCTGTGCTTTTCTTGTGATAATGATACGAATCTTAATACCTAGAAGGGAAATCTAGTACTCAGTTTCTTATTCAGAATTGACATTAACACTTTGTTATTTTGAAGATTTTCTACGATAATATAACCGCTTCAGTGGAGTTGTGTATATAGCGTCTGACCCGACGGTCAGTGTATCAGCAGTTGTCAGAACCCCTAGCGGGGTCATTACACAAGACGCTGAAAATGTTATTTGTTGTTATCTTGCAATCATGTTAAAACAATGACCAATGGTGTCAGGGTGAGTGTACTGTGTCTGCGTGGGGTCTCCTCAAGTTTAACTGCGACACGGTATGTCATTTTGTAAAATAGAAGAAGTAACCATGCACTCTTCACTACATTAGTGAACTAATAGACGAACCCATTTTTACCGCACGTTGCCTATTTTACACATGTATGAAATAGGAATTAGGTCTTTGGCGTTACGGGCCAATGATATTTTCGCAGAACCACCCCTGTACCTGTAAAACTAATTGTACGTATTTATCAGCTGAGAACGTGATATGAAATAGGAGATTCTACATATAGAGTGTGAGTGTGTGTATGTGTGGCTTTGTTTCTACTGACGTCGGGATGAACAAAACCAGTACCATGCAATGTCATTAATTTTCAGGCCGACGTCAAAAACCTTGAATCATGTCTGAACATAATATCCCCTTCCTATACAGACACGTTCTTGTTGATGATTGTACTGTGTCTGCATTTGATGTTGTATGTCGTTATAGGTGCCTTTTCCGTCCTCTGTTAATGTGTCTTTGTTTCTGGCTTACCAAATGATTTACACGCCTATACACGAAGGATGGGTTTCAACTGTTTGATATCGAACTTGGCACGTCGAAAACATGCTTTAATGACTTGTCTATCCCACAGATGCTTTTAACCTTAATCTGGTCATAATAACACAGGTATGTTTGCCATTTTAATCACAATAACATTTAAATATCGAGAATGGTTCTTCTCTGGCTTTTGATGTTTATTTGTATACATAATATGTCAAAATCATCACTATTTATCAACCATATTTACAACTATTTGAAACTAAACCCGATAATAAGTACACCGGTGGAAAGTGTGCAGTTTCAAAATTGTTTCAAATGTAATCTTGTAGACACAATGTCGAACATGTTGAAAGTGTGCTGAAACAGAAGGAGGTTCTAACTGAAAATACGGGCCATGACAGTTGAGTTTTACACACGACACTGGACGTATAATCAGTATATGTAACAAAAAAGAGGGAAAGAGGTTGTTTCATTTAGTGCCAAACGAGAAATACGCTACAAGTTTTGTCCCCTCTGACAATGAAATACATTGCAGGTGATGAAGGAAGGACAGAATTTAATCCAGTCACGAATTGAAATCCCAAATGAGTGGGGCATACCTGGAAGCAATTACGCTTTTTGCTGTGAATAGCTACTGGTAGGTGTTTCTTCAAATTGCTATGGCATTCTGGACACAGCTGTAATGTCCTACTCTTCTGATTCAGTTTAAACGCTAACGTACTCTGCAAACTGATGTAATCTTCACAATAGATACTTATGTGAAAAGTTGCATTGTCAGCATTAATTTCAGCAATGTCTCCTAAGTAATCGTATCTTAACTAAACTAGCGAGCAAAAGAAAGTATAATACCCATTTTGAACCCGCAGAAAATTGGAAACTGCAAAACGTATTTGCATGAAATAAAGTATAATAGATTGGTTCGAATCATGACTATCACGATAAATGAAGTTTATTGTTCAAGTAACATTTTAAACAAAATAAAGTCCACTGTAAGACATCGTGAGTTTAAAAAATCACAGGTGCCAAATTATCAATGTTTCAGTCAATCAAAAATCACATGTGACAGGCACAAAAACAAAAGTATAGTTCTTCAATATCTGGTATGGGCGCCCCTGCCATCAATGCACGCAGTATTGCGCCTTCTCATAGACCATGTAACTTGTTGTGTTACACAAGTTGTGTGTTCTGTTGTCTGGCACACTATTTCTGCGTCTTATTGCACAGTCAAGGTGATGCCAGAGGTGCTCTATAGGGTTCATGTCTGGGGAACAAGCAGGCCATGGGAGAAAGGGAACGTTCTGCAGTTGAAGATAGTCATGGGCAAGGCGTGCGACATGTGACCTTGCGTTGTTGTGTTGCAGGTTGGTTCCTTTGGGACACTGGTGGGGCCTCAAGATGTTATCCATGTAATATACAGCATTAATGTTGCAATGAACGATATGTATTGGCGTCTTCTCGTGGCCACAAATGGCGCCAAAAACGGTTCGTGCAATGAAACGTTCTTGCAATATGGCGCTGTGTTGCCCCCATTTGACGCATTCCTATTTCGCATTGTTGCATTGTTAACCTGGCCATTTTAAACGTGTGTTTTCCTTAGCTGTATATTATCCATACGCTATGACGGTAATCGAGGGCAGAAAAGACTCTACGTGTTTATTAGGTGTTATACTTTCATTATTAGGTGTTATACTTTCATTATTAGGTGTTATACTTTCATTATTAGGTGTTATACTTTCTTTTGCTCACTAAATTACACACGGAAATAGTAAAAAAAAATATTTTTCGCATTTATATCTACGATTTATGTAGTTGATATGTGAAAGTGTGAAAGATCTGTTAAACTAAGTTCAGCCTAACTACAGTCTCAGTGGTATGGAGTTAGGAAACGTAGAAAAACGACTTTTCTGGGGAGAGATTAGTGCAGAAATAAGCAATGCGGTTTTTCCTGAGTCCAAAGCGACTTATTTGGAACAGACCATGACTTTATGCAATTTAGCGTGCGATGATACTGTATTGCAAAGGACACGTTTTAAATGCCTATTTAAAAAATAAACTTATTTGTATTATAAACGATAGCTGACGTAAACAATAATAACTTTAATACTGAAACTATTGAGGATGTAGCTGCCATGGAGTCTCGCTGTCACTATAAAAAGAAACAAGTAGGAGGGGTCGTCTCAAACCGTGTGTCAGGACGGGTGTCGCAGACGGTGGTTGGGGTCGGGCTGGGTGATAGAGATATCCGCTGAGACAAGATAATCCTTTAGCAGACATAGATTGAGGAAGCAAACGGCATGTCATAACAATTTACAAATACTATCCAGTCCTGTCGATAATCGGGTGGTCATGCCACCTATATATTTTGAGAAATTTAATACGAAGGCTGATTTAAGCTTTTCTATGGGTATCATACTCGTTTACACATCTCCACATAAACTTTGTGAAAGAAAGACACGTAAGATGTTAATCAATAGCTGACCCCTTGGGCGCCTGTAGGCAAGCACATGCATTTCATGCCAGGTGCGTCGACGGTCCGTCGTCATACCTGGCTGAGCGACCTAATTACCATCTATAGTCTGACCTATTGTTTTCAGCAGCTATTCGTATTTTTTCTAATTTTTGCCCAATTTTACAAGTAAACATGCTTTTCTGGATATCCTATTACGCATCCCACCTAACGCCCAGTAAGGCCGATATGGGTTATTTCGACATATGCTATTTGCAATTGTGTATTGAGATACAGAGTAACAGCCTAAAAACAGTTTTTTTCTATTTCCGACAGTACTTTAGTTTATGTTTGAAAAACGTAATATATTTCCTACTGTAAAAGAGCTGGTCATATTTATGCTTCTGTGCATTAAACGATTAAAAGCGGAAATTTGTCATGAGTTCTTGACTACATAACATCTCAGCTTGGATGTTCACAGTGTTCTTGCTAAATATGTCTGTATACACTATGACTTGTCACTTGTGATATTACGATCATGGCTGCATTAACTACACTATATTATTTCACATGGAGATCTGCCTTCTTACGAGAGATTTTAGAAAAAGGTTTAACATTTGTATGCTTAAGACCAACCACTGATAAAAATTAATTCCTGAAAAAAATTAAACTCCTGGTAAGGTTAACTGAAATCTGCAGGTAGTTTTCATCAAAGTGGAAAGTGAAGATTTTATTGATATCCTGGCATACTGGCTGCCGAGAAACGTCAACGGTCTTACGCAATTACATCCTTTGAAAACGAGTCAACTTCTCCGTAGGTGCTTGACCTTAGTTCAACCATATTCACAATCCAGTCCATTTATGGTCATAGTAAGTGTGGGTGAATGTCGGAGACCACTCAAAAGTGCCATCATTCGTAACATGTACTCTTGATGGGTTCTGAGAGGCACAGTAAGAGATTTCAGGATTTATCCCCACATTTAGAGTCAGGCAACAAACGAACCTGATTTTTATCGAGAGAATTGTGTGGGAGTCGGGTGCTTAATGTAAGGCTGGACATTTTAAAACCTTCAAATGCCAGGTGTAATCGATGCTCGTCAGTGCGCAATCTAAGGAACTTTGAACCGTGCTCTGACCTAATTGGCGTAGAGGATCTGTTATCTTAATCTGGTGATGTAAATCAAATCTGGCCGACCTTGTGAACCGCATTACCATCTTCATACGCTACAAACTCTCTGCATCTTTATCGTAGTATTAAAAGATTGCGAAAGGCAGTCCTGTCTCGCTTGCCATTTCGCTGGATAACTGCTGTATGTAACGTAAATCAAACAAAGTGAGTGAGTCGAAGTTTATTTTACGCCGCACCTGCAATATTCCAGCTATATGGCGGCGGTTTGTAAATAATCGGATCCTGGACCAGACAATCAGTGGGTCAACAGCATGAACATCAATCTACGCATTTGGGAACCGGATGACATGTTTCAACACAGTCAGCGAGCCTGACCACTGGATCCCGCTAGTCGCCTCTACGACGCATGGGGTTACTGAAGATCAAGTCTAACCGGATCTTCAAGGGTATTAAACTAAAGAAACAAAGAAGCTTACCATCATGTCAAGAAGCATCCATATACCGAATACAACCAGCTAGGAATCTTGAATATTTGATAGGGATATTTGTAATGGTGAAGACCGATCACACATTTTTCTTTTCAATTTTTTTATCAGTTTAGTTTATGACTTCATGGATTTGTGCCTTTATGCACACTGTTACACAAACTGGCGACACAGTTCAAGTTTATTTCAATAAAAATAGTGTTAATTTAAATGCACTTTGAACTCACTTCGCGATCCTTAAATTGGAGGATCTAGATCTTTGTTTCAATAATCTGCGAATCTTCGTTTGTTTCACAAAAATGTGTCCTTCATGATCAGTTAACACCAGTCAAATGCATTTGTATCCACGAGAACATCTCATTTTCAGATCCAATACACATGTGGAGTGTTACATGTAATATATAACGACGCACTGTGATAATGAGATCTTGTTGACATTTAACGTTTTCATACATGTATAGCTGAAAATACTGAATAAGATCCTATCTTAAAACTGAAATCACGCGTATTTTTCTGGAAATATTTCGTGAAAGATGTCAAAGGACTGAGTTCTTCATTTCTTATTCCTAAAAAGGAGCTTTCTGGGAATTTAAATTAACGGAGTTGACACGTGTTTGGGGTTTTGCAACTGATTGCAACACATGTTGACACAGTTGTTATCATCGAAATTATTTTGCCCTGCTACAGACAGGGAGCAATTATAAAACTGGAATTTGTTCCTGAAACGTGGATAGAAGGGACTTGTTATCTGGCGTGGATGTTAATGACTTGTGAAACATACCGAAGGAACATATTTTACGCATCGTGGGTAAAGTGTTCGCCACCATATAATCAAACAGCAAGGATAGGTTTTATATTATGACAGTGGTGACTTTGTGGTGAGTGTTGTTCGTTATCTTTCTTGCATCCCAGTAAAACCCACGCAGGGAAACGGTGTATCGGAGTGAGTGAGTTATTATTTAACGTCACATCGGCAATATTTCAGCCATATCGTGACGAGAACATATGTGACATTGAAATGGAAGATATGTATATTATAAAAACCTGTCGACGAAGGACAGTAAAACAACTAGAATATCACAATTACAACTAAAACTAGTGTGGAAAATTAAAACTAATAGCACTATTTGGACCATACAATATAAAAACTGAAAGCTCTAGATCGCCAACAACTGAAGGTAGATCACCAAACTAGGGACCATGGGGACTTGGTACCTGCATGGACCCTAGTTGGATTTATATCACCCTTTCAGCCGCTTGCGATTGAAGTCAAATTTAGCCAAAATTAAAATGACAAGAATACTACATCTAAAACAGCTGGTAATATTTAAATTTCCTTTGAATGTTTCGGGACTTACGTACCACGGAGTATCGGAAGTGCATATGAACAGATAGTTTGCGAGGGGTGTTTGGTACAAAATCCGAGGTGCACAGAAACGTCGTATTCAGTGAGTGAGAGAGTGGGTGAATTTAGTTTCACGCCGATTTTAGCAATATTCCAGCAATATCACATGGGCTTCACACATTGTACTCACGCGTGTTTGTTAATGGCCAATAAAACCATTGACGTTAAGAATGATGTATTTGTTGATTTTTTTGTCAATACGTCATTGATCTTGGCGGTGACGTATTTCAGTGTCCGTGACATAGGAGCAAACGATATGGTACTAGAAGACCACAGTCAACAATCTCAGGTGGCTGGAGGAAAGACTTGATTGATTGATGTGCGTAGGAGTGGTGTCAAATCCGACATCATCCAGAAGACCATGGGTGCGTTGCAAACAACCAATCGCTTGCAAGCGATGTACAGCGATTGGCCTGACAATGGTGGGCTAACTTTCAGCCGCTTGCAATCGCACCAATCGCTGGATGAGGTCGCTTCGTTCTCAAACCAAAATGGCGGCATAGGGAAATTTGAATTCGACGGCTGAACGAGAATTGTTTGACTTAATCAGCTGGGAAATTGGCAAAGACAGCTTACATCCCAGCATCCTAAGTTTGTCCCACATCTTCAATGTAGTCATCAACAATAATAAATTCATCACTCGTCATCGAGACTGTTCTAATACGTTCTTCATTAGGGCCAGGCCAGCAAACGCTCCGCCATTTTGGAAGAGTGAGAAGCGCTTCGAGCTGTTGCAAGCCCGGGTTAAGTGATTCATTTGCTTACTCTACGCGATTCCCGGCTTGCAACGCACCCCATTGCTTGCTAAAGATAAATTGAAATGTTACATTAGTTCATTTAGAAAGAAAACAGAGATTTCAAATGAAATATCTTGAGAGTCTCCATCAGCGTTATGGGATCGAACAAATTGATAGACCCAACACGAAACGTGAAGTACTGGTATTTCGACCAGTTTCACGATTGATGATATGCATTTAATAACACATCATTATGGAAAACGTAGAACACAATCCTCTATGAAATCTGATCAAAACACAAACACAAGCCTATCAGTTGATTTCAAAGACAACTATTTTACTCTTGGAGGGTCAGCAAGAGTGTAATGGAAAGGTGTCAAGTATTACACTCAACGGGGAGTATAACAATGATTTATTCACGCTTGCGTGATTACACATGTGAGCACATGGTCGCCATGCTGCTAGCTCTCTGCACATGCGTGCTCAGGGAGTCCTCCTTAATACCTTCACAGGGACCATTAATTTTGCTATTCTGCTATTGCTGTCACGATACAGCACGAAAGATAAAATGTCAGCCGAAGTTAAGCAAAGCTTGGAGAAACCACCATGCTCTGCAAACTCAAGCATGATTTTCTCATGATAGGCCCCTATCCAGTACTGAAATGATTGTTGCATAACCCTACTCTCCTCGGGACCGAGAATCCTCTAAAGTGTTGGCCAGAGTACATGTCATGTACTTTGATCAAAGTAAGAAAATGTATTGGAACGCATGTACATGTATTGTTCCCATAGGCGGGTCGCACTCTCGATGATCGCCTCTATTAACTAAACGTCTGTTGACTGTCTGTGATGTTAGGGTCGTCAGTCACCATGACTGTCTGTGATGTTAGGGTCGTCAGTCACCATGACTGTCTGTGATGTTAGGGTCGTCAGTCGCCATGACTGTCTGTGATGTTAGGGTCGTCAGTCACCATGACTGTCTGTGATGTTAGGGTCGTCCGTCACCACCATGACTGTCTGTGATGTTAGGGTCGTCAGTCACGATGACTGTCTGTGATGTTAGGGTCGTCAGTCACCATGACTGTCTGTGATGTTAGGGTCGTCAGTCACCATGACTGTCTGTGATGTTAGGGTCGTCAGTCAGTATGACTGTCTGTGATGTTAGGGTCGTCCGTCACCATGACTGTCTGTGATGTTAGGGTCGTCAGTCACCATGACTGTCTCTGATGTTAGGGTCGTCCGTCACCATGACTGTCTGTGATGTTAGGGTCGTCAGTCACCATCCAGCTGGAGAGTGAGTGAATGGGTTAATATTTATCGTCACATCGGCAATATGGCAGCCATATCGTGACAAGATTAATTCATTATTATATTATGGATCAATACAATTAGAAATTAAAAGTCTCTTGTCGAAGAGCAGTAAAACTACAAGTATATTACATGTATTAAAGTAAAACTAGCATGCAATCATAAAACGATATTATTAAATAGAACAATACAGTACAAAAATGGGCTATAGGTTGCCAGCAACTGAAGGTAGATCACCATGCTAGAGACCATGGGAACTTGCAGTACTTTTGTTACCTGCATGGACCCTAACGGTACGCTCTTACCACCAGTACGTATTGCGGTACAAGGCCTTCGGTTCGGTATATGAGATATGATAAGAGATAAGATAATGCACCCGTGAAGGCCCGGGTTAGAATGAACCTTCAGTAACCCATGCTTGTCGTAAGAGGCGATCGGGTGGTCAGGCTCGCTGGCTTGGTTGGCACATGTCATCGGTTCCCGGATCTTCTTCACCTGTCTACTTTGAACAGTTCAATAACCACAGACAACTGTTTGGTTGGTACCAACCCTACTGCCCCATCTTGAAGCGCATATGACCGGACGTACAAGTTCTTAACTTGTATAATGTACCGCCTGTATGAAGTGTTTCATATATTTCTTGATGCTTGAAAGGAAATGAAGCTGAATTCCGCTGTGTCTGAGACTCTCATAACATAGGTGATCCAGCTGAGGAGAAATATCGGCCATCTTGATGGAAGTCTTTCCGTTATTAGTTGCGCGAATCAGAATCTGTTTCAGAAACATATTCATTAGTTAGACAGTACAAGCATCCGATTGACATCACTGATACTATAAGTAAACGTGTTTATCTTTGATGGTTTTATGAATTACTCAGTCTCAATTATATGATATGTCACTGACATGAGTTGATGTTAAATTCGTCCTGAGGCCACGTATCTTTTAAAACTTTGCCAAGAAAACCAACGACTCCAAATATTCGAAATGTGGAAAGATGAAATAAAAGATGGTTGTTTTATTCCACCAAACAGAAACCAGTAAAATTAAAAATTAGAAAAACTCATTTTAAGTAACAAACGCTATTAATATACGGAAAATATTTATGATGCTATAATTGGAACGTGCCAAGTTATATTTCACTGCATGTCCTCGCAACACCATCACGGGAGAGATTGGTGACGTTGTAGGATTTTTAGCTCTACGAATATATTCCATATTTTATGTTTTAACCCATAGCTTATATGAGTGACTTCAGATTGTCTTTAGCATTTTCAACATAGCGCTGGTCTTGAGAACCGATTTTACCGTTGTCTTCATCAAATAATATGAGGAAAACTCATCTTTGGAGTTGGTCCATAAGTTCCCTAATTTCAAGCTCCAAAGCTTTCAATTTGCTATACAGAGTTGTAGATATTATTATAAATACTGATAGGTTTGAATATTTAAACTGTGGTTCTTCCCATTATCATACAGGTGTGGGAGGAATCAAACGAAATTATTAACCATTATCTCTTTTGGAGTCACGAATTTAAAATTCAAATCAATTCGTGTAACATTAGAATGATCTATGTATTGATGTCGATATTCCCAGGAAAATCTTCAGATCAGCTTCACAACATATTAACGTAGATTCCCCATTTTACTTTTTCTTGGAAGCATGGCATAATAAGCTTGAGCCTGCGCATAAACCTCTTTCAAGTAATATAACATTTAATAAAACCTGATCTGGTAATAAAAATCCTAATGAGTTTTATCCCTTTGAAGTAATATCCGAATCTTCAGAGCATAATATTTTATCGATCCGGTAAGACTTACAACAGAAGAACACTTACTTAGTTTCAGGCTATTCTACGATGATTATGTGTTCAAATTTGGTTATTGAATAGGGTTTTGAAAGAAAATAATCAGTTCCATCATTTTTGCTTACATTGATGTTATAAAAGGCCTTCAACAGAGTGTCATGTATATATGTAAGAACTTCACTTGAATGGGAATAGTAAAGGTGACCCTTCGACATGTGTATGCTAAATGAACATTGTTATAATGTTGGCAATGCCCAACACACTTGGTTCAACAAATCCGTACTGAGTGATCTCCTGCTTTTGAGTCGATACAATAAACATCTATTTATCAGTTATTGTCTCTGAAAAACTACACACGAAAGTGTGGGATGAAAAGCCAATCAGAAATCGTTTGTGTTTCTAGAGTGTTGATAGAAGGATCTTGTTGTCTTGCATGGATGCCGCCGATGTTAAAGAACAGTATTTGACGCCTTGTGTGACAATTGTTCACTCATAAATCATTAAGCAACAGGGGCTTATTGTAAGACGTGACAGTTGTATCCCTAGAGGTTAGATTGGTTGATGTGTAGGCTACACATATCGGATCATTTCACCACTGAGATTCAGCGCGAGAGAGCTACAATATCCTTGTGACTTTGCTGAGCTGAGAATATTTGTCAACGTCCTTTACAACGATTGAAAGCTGGCGTACAGATTGTTTTTAATGTTGGCTCACACCGCACACACCTATAAGCACGTACTTGTTCGCACGCACATACGCACACATACACACAGGCACACACATATAATACACGTTATAAAAGCTGCATACAAAACCTAAACAAACCTGTGTAAAACGTACAGTTTTATCCCATTTTGATACAATCACACGGGAAAGAGAGTTATATCGTTATGATATTAAATAAAAGCAATTTACATCGTTTATTTCAACAATAACTAGGAGGTACATCTTTCCACGAATGCATGACAATTGTGTTCAGCACAGAATTGCAAATGGAAAGCCCAAAGTGGATATATAATCTAAGCTAAATGGTGCATTGTGAAACAGATTTTGTATCGTCTGTACTTAGAGATCAAGAAGAATATTCATGCACTTATGAGATGCATAATTTTTTTTTTTTTATGTATTCGGTAATGATTGTTGCAGATCATTGTTTCTCGCCTTACTTTGATGATAACCAAGAATAAGGATGAACTGTCTGCAGATATCTCACAGTGAATCTTCACGTTTATGAAGACGCATTTGTGTGACCTTGACGTAATGTCGGCCGAAGGAAATTCAGAGCGATGCACTTATGATCGGCGATAACAGTGGCGGGTTATTGATGATGTATATACGTGCGTAACTTTGAATGTCTGTGATCATCCTCGACGACGAGTCAGGAAATGACTAATTGAATATTTCTTCTTTGAATCATACAAAAACATCTGTGAGGAAGCATAAACAAAAATTCAGAATGAAATGTCTCCATTTGACCCAGACACATTACTTGTACATTAAGGGACGACAATTCGGGCAAATTGATCGACCAAGACAAATACGTCAGTGAAACAACACTAAAGCTGTAAGATGTATGCCAATTACGCATATGGATCAAAGGTCGTCTATTCAAACACACTCAAGAGGAAGTACAAACCTCAAGTATTCCGTTCACCTGAACGTAAACTGTCGAGCAAAATCAAAACAAAATGTACCCCAAAGTATGATGACGGTCACAAATTACACAAGCAAGAAATAAATAGTACATGGTGGTGTATTTGAAACATATATCTTGGTTGTTATTTAACCGTAGATGTTAAGTACAGTAAACTAAGTTTACAACATATAAAGCTTACGGATAACTAACTATTCTGGGGCAACCGGTCACTAGCTCTATATTTTAGTCGAACTAAAAAGGTTTAGTTCTTCACATCCGTAGTGTGCTGTATTTCGGAGACAGTTTTCAGACAAGTATCAACTTGATAACAGTTGTGAGTGTGAGGTCAGATACAATTTCAGTTTAATTTGAAGCAGATACTTATATGGTCGATATACATGCTTAGAGATGGATTCTTGTGATCAAAATTTGATATATTCAAAGTCGAAGTTCATCTCAACAATTCGATGGCAACATCCAACAATCATGCAAGAATCAGAATGTACTTACCAACAATCATGAAGAATCAAGTATGTGATGAAAATATACATCAGGAAACAGAGCTCTGTATGCTTGACTCAAGCCATTGGCTCCGGTCTGTCCATTGTGAGGTTTGTCTGCTTGGTGTTTGGTCGATACCTACGCAATGTACGCAGTGACTGGTGTCCGTGAGGACAATACTAGGAATGCGTGTATAACATACATGCACATTCGGCTGAAACAAGAATGTTGTGAAGGGGTTAATACTTACACGTAACCGCAGGATACTGTTACTTCTGATGGAATTGTACATTGACCTTTACTTCCAGAAACAAGATGCGTCATTAAAAATGAATCATCAGAAACTATAAAAATATAATCGAAACTGCGATTAAGGCATAATTTCAGCCTAGAGCTTCGGCAGTCTTGACTTATCAGATCATTCTGTATTTTAGTTTTCTTACTCTATGATCCTGGCGCCTGACTGTTGAAATGAAATCCACAGTAGGGCTTATTTTTTAGGTTTTTTTAAACATTCTCCAAAATTCATGTGAAAGGAGCCTCGTAATCGGAGCAATCGGATCGCCGAAGACAAACTAATCATAAATTCAGTACATTTCACAAATCAGATCATTTTCAGTTATGAATGATACTGTTGAAAATTGGACATGATGCATATCAATTCATGGGAAGATAATCACTCAATAGAAAATCTTCCGACATATAATTTATTCAAGAAGAAAAGCAATGCTGTTCGTATCTAACGATGACTAAACTTTTCAGTATCAACGTAGCTGTGCAGATCCTTATCATGAAGAGGTCTTCCATTACTCAATAGCTTGTCAGCGAAGGTTTCCCATGCAGAAGGCAACAGTGTTCCTTTTGCTAAGTTAACTATGAATATGTGAATCTGGGCAAGGCACCAATGGTTGATAGGAGCAACAATCCGCCCTGTGATAATAAGACATTATGGCGATTAGTCAGAATATCAGGATTCTCTTTATTCAGATTTGACTTTGACTGCTAACCAAAGACAACTGAATTCATTTAGTGTTCTGCAGATTTTGACCTGAAGCGTGTGAGCTGTCATATGGTAAAAATGGAAGATGCATCTTCACTGACATTAGCAACGTTTGAGAGATAAACTCGCCACAATACCGTCCTACCTTCAAAGTTGACACTGTAACGTGGTTGCTATGGCTACATGGCTACAAGTGACATTTTCAGGACAGACAACCACAAACAAGAATATCATGATGCCCTATGCGTATTACTCTGAAATGGTTAGGTGGCAAATGGACCAATTGCAGTTCTTTGAAGATGACACGCTATTGCGTGAATGCAGATTATTCGTTTAAACAACGGTATTTGTTTAAACATAGATACAATGTGAGACCCTCTCACGCATGATTATATATCAATATTTGCAATTTGATGGGAGACACTCAGAAATGGATAAGAATCTGCACAGACTGAGAGTTAGTAGGCATTTATGGTCAGACTACTTGGTGATTAAGATGTTAGTGGTGGCTGTTACGCCACTGATGCTGACCGTTGACCGATTGTTGTTCAGGGGCGATCTGTTTTCACACTAACACAGACATAATCTTTGGAATGTCGATCTCATACGTCTAGTAACCAAACTATACACTCAAAGCAGTTACAGTGCTTCCCTGAAGTAAAGCAGTGGGACCAAACATCGGTAGGCTCTTTCGTCGACATCACTCTTGCCATCCTCATCATCCATCTCAGACAACAGAGTAGAACATTTTTACAAATAACACTGCAAAACTATATATGTAAATATACTTCGAAACTGACCACAGTTAGATCCCCCATAATGATTGTCATAAATTTAAATCTTTAAACAGTGGTGTCAAATATCTAACTGACACTTTCTCTCTAATTAATTCAGACAAATATCCAATGTATCAATTTGAAAGGCGTCTTCATCCTCACCTAGGAATGATCGTTGACATCACTCTTGTCTGCCTCATCATCCATCCCAGAAAACAGAGTAGATCTGAGACCACTGCAGAAGTTTATATGTAAAATAAACTTCGTAAATTGTCCACAGTCAGAACCCCTATTAATTGTTGTCATAAAGTTAAGCTGTAAACCCCGGTGTCAAATATCTAATTGACACTTAATGCATAATTAACTCACATATCCGGTCTATCAATCTAAATGGTGTATTTAACCTCTCTGATCTATTTCTTGCTTTGATGCCCTGTGATAAAACTCGTCCACAGTCCGGTAGGTGGTACATAACAGTGTGCAACTGCACTTTACGCTAGTGAAATGAAGTTCATGATGAACGTAGCATCTGATGTGGGTCTTATAAACAAACATTGTTAGTCTAAACATTGTGTTGAGAGAAAATAGCAACGAAGTGCGTTGTGGAAGTAGACACAATTCACAACAGCACATTGATAACCTATTATTTACGTGTTGAAATCATATTAACCACAAAAAGCACAGGTCACATATAATGTGAAAAAATTACCTGGCAATTTTATATCAAAAGCAATGCATTGGATCTCAACCAACGCCAACGCCAGACACTCATCCACTCTGCCCATCCTTTGAGCGACACACTACTTGGCCGAAAAGGTCAATTGATTGTGAAAACCACATGAAGAAATCGCTGAAAATTAGGATAGTTGCTGTTCGTCTATTAACACCTGTGAAACATGCTTTAAATATTATTCTCCAATCTAGGTTTAATGTAGTGACACCAATGACGTAAATGTATTGAGCTTTAATGCATCATGTTTACGCTTGTAAAGCAAACAGCGTCGGTTACTGATGTTGCCCGTACAATGGAAGGGTGATTTATTCATATAAAAATGATCTTATTGATTGCATATGCATAGAATCATGTATCAACGTGGATAATCTGATTCCGTAGAAATCACTGTTTCTCTGAGAAGGTTGTTCTAATCTGTAATCAGAAACATCCAACGTCACAAGAAAAGCTACTTAGACCCTGCGAAATTCTACAGAATTGTTTAACAAGAGGATATCACGACATCATGCAATCGGATCAGAATCGTGATTAATACGGATTCGGCCTTATTACCATTCAAGCTGATAAACCACAATTTTATATCAACAGGCATATTTGTCCGGCATTTTCTCAAGTGGCCACGATTGTCCGCAAATCATAGATGACTTTCATATTCTACACAGAAACACTGACATAAAAAAGAAAGCAACTAACTGGTGTTTACAGATTATATTTAAAGAAAAAGGTAAAAGTGGTTTGAATTTGTTACATTGTAAATGTTTTGTCAAAAAACAGAGATACAATGCATCGTCCACAATTGCGACTTTGCCAGCGCCTCACCTTCCTCGCCCAATCTGGACGCCTCAGTCGATGTTATAGGATTAATGGCATACCCGAGGATGGTCGATGGGGGAAACTTATCCCAAGGCACCATGTGTATAGCTTCTTTTTTGTACATCAGCCAGTTCCTACTCCACATAACTACAAAAACCCCATAATGCTGGCCGAGATAAATATCATCTAATGTCCATTTTGTGGTTGGACACATTAAGCAGAACTGCACAGCCATATATCTCCTCTTTTACTGCCAATGAAACTGAACACAAGTTTACAAACTGTATCTGCCCGATTCACATTGCATATTGCATTGACTCTGTTCTCAATGTTGTATATACCTCAATCTTCGACTGTTCATTTTAAAAACAATCTCAAACAACTCTTGTGATCAACTTTTTACATTTTTCATCATTTCTGTTTAGCCAAAAATATTTCTGTGGGTGATTGTAACGTAGTCCGTTTAGGGGTGGTTTACAATCAATAATAAAAGTAACACGCTTGGAGGCCTCCTCCTTTCAGATGCTAAATAATGATGGCACCAGTACCTACTTGTATCCTGCTTCAGGAACGTAGTCATGTGGATCTTCCTATTACTCTTGTGGCTATCTTTCATGTGTTGGACTGTCCAAAACACTTTATATGGTAGTGATCACATCCCAGCAAATCTGAGGAACCACTCCCTTCTTAGGTGGAACTGTACCAAAGATAATTGGAACAGTACCAAAGATAGTCACGTTCTCTGGTAATGAAAATGTTATTACTAGGTTCTAGTTTGTACATGACTGCCTTTATGCAATAGCTATCTAGTGAGTTCAATTGCTTCAAAAACTATCCCTACGACCTAGTCAGATCGTTGCGTTCATGAGCCATGCTGAAATGAATGTTTAAAAAAACCAGGACGCAAAAGTAAATGGTTAAACCTTCAAAAGCCAACCACACTCACATTGGAATATCAGATGCAAAAAACTCGACATAAACTTCAAACTTCACATACCTATTCAGGATGGAACATGATCCGCGGTATAAAGAAAAACAGATAGAAGAACTCGATTCACAATATTCATGTCGTGATGGAAATGAGCATCAAATGAGACAAAAGTAATGACTTGCAGACACATTAGCTAAACACTCTTAATGTCCAACGCGCTCTAGACTTATCAGCGTTATGAGAAACATATCAATACGTTTTGATACAAATTAGGGACTATAATGATTTTTTTTTTTATGTGCTTAATGTCATTTTTATGACAGATGAGATACAGTTACGGGCCATTCCTGTATTCACTATCAGCCAGTGAAAAATGTCCCAGAACCCTGTCAGCTTGCTGATCTCAACATTTTCTATTCGTGTTCGGAAAGTGTTTGTTTGCCCATACGTTATTGAAATGTCTTTTCTCAAACCATGTAATTATCGGCCAGTGGCATTAACTGGCTTTGCATGTTAGACCACAGAATGAATGATAAAAAGTCAGCGTGTGTGGTATGTTGAAACGATAGCAACTTTTACTTAATATTCAACGTTGTTTCACAGTAATGTTACAGATCACATTGTCAGATTAGCATCATTCGTAAAAAGCTTCATCAAAATACTGTTGTATCGATATTCTTCGACTTTGGGAAGGTCTATGACACAACTTTGAAATATAGATGGATATTTGTAATGTCTACATTGTGCAGTCCTAAAGGTCGATTACTTTCCTGTCTCAATTATTGCATACGACAGAAGTTTAATGTACCAATGTGGACTATACAGTCGGATGTTTCTAAGCACGAATCTAAGAAAGAAATGGGGTAACTCAAGGAGGTGTACTATCGGTTACCTTTTTAGCATAAACATGAAAAGCTAATGACAAACAAGTACTTGACATCTATTATTGTTGATTGTAGGTGCCTGAATAGCACAGGGAAAAGGTCTGTTTGGTTTCTGATCTGTTGTTTCCATTTTTCCTAACGAACGAAAGGTCTGACCTGGTCCTCGTTTGTTTCAAAATGGACTTCCTCTAAATGTGGTAGAGGAAACAAATTTTCCTTGTATCACCATTGAAAATCTATTTCAAGCAGTTGACAATGTAGTGTTGTAAAGGTTGCATCAATACTGAAAGAGTTGGACCTCAACTTTGTCTTGTGGCTGTGGAAAGGCATGTTATTTTCAAATTCTGAAATTGACCAAATTCACCAGTCGTCGTATTGTTTACGACCGGATGCCGATTTAGATACTGCATTTTTTATTGACCTACGCATGGACTCGTTAGGCCAGCACAATACGGAAAGGATGGAAACGTCCCTTTGTCTCCGCCATACACAAATTGCATGTATGCCATAGTCTCATCGAATGAGAAAAGTTGTTGAGATCAAAATTGTTCCGATGTCTGCCAGGCATATGGTTAGGAGTTTGTTTATTGATATAATTTGACCCTGGCGACCACATCACGGAGGTTTTACTTAGTATTGATCCAGTCATATGATTTGTATCTCTTTAGTTTGTGACTCAAGGAATTTTGTTTTGTCTGATAATCAAGTTTTTTGCGGAATTAACGTTTTGCATGTTGATCTTTAATCGTTTGGGAAATTCTTTACTTTTCGCACCACATTTAAGTTCCCGATTAATATTGCTCCGCAACAACCTATGCTGGTCGCATAACGCATGGCCCTCAATAACAAATTAAGCAATCTTTACATTAAAAACATGTAAACTACTTCATACGTCGCAGAAGAGTAGAGGCGCAGTTAGGTATCATCTGACAGAATTCTCTCTCTAATAGGTGCCAGAATGAAAATAATGCAGTTCGCTAGCTTGTATTTGACATGGCAGTCAAGCGCTGTGCCCTTTGCATCTCTGGAACGCTAGTCACCATTTATAATTAACTACTTCCATTTTGTGTTTTAAGCATCATTTAGCTTCAAAAGCTTACAATTGTCCGAATTTTGGTATGATACCATCAGTCATTAAATGAGATAATTTAAGAGGTAAATCCCTCTTTCTTCTCCTTTTTGCCTTCAGACCTAGTTTCCTGACAAGCACAAGCACAGCTCACTGAGTTTCACCATCAGGATTTATCCGAGTCTTGAATAGGTCATGTGGTCACAAGAGTCAGTTCCAAATCATCGATTCCATCCTTAGACAACCCATTTTGCATCATACTTATAAGAAGCATATAGACTCTGAAGCTCCCAGAGGAGTTCTTTATACATCTTACCATGCACAGAAAACGACAAAAGTATGAAGGCCTCCAAGATGGCCGTAGAGCTGTGGTCCGAAGCTCTCACAGTGTTGCATTGACGTACCATAGTCTCACTATTAGTGGTTCTCAAGCAGTGAAGCAAAACTTTGAAATACTAATTTCGTCTTTATCGTTGTTCACTTTTGACAAAACAAAACCTTTCCGTATTATATGACATTTCCGTTGAACGATTCTGAGTGTATCATAAACATGTGTTTGTTAATCACTACAAAAAGATGTTAACATATGTTCGAGACAGAGGCATAATGGCCTGCCATAGGGGCTACTCCCGTCACAAACACATGCAATGTAAGTCAGTATACAACCTAAAACAAAACTTCAAATAAGGAATTACTTCAGACATGTTTGTCACCGATGTGTCCATCCTTTTTGAAAGCTTTGCCTGCAGACCTTGAATGCTGTAACTCTGTCCGTGATCAAACAACCCTTTAGACAAGAGTCGTATGACGTTGTTGCTTAAAACATTCGGTAAAAAGCAGGGTTGAGCATTGATTTACTTCTCTAATCATTGTTATGGCATTGTGAGATGTGTGGTGTGTTAGCTGCTTTTGTTATGTACTGATTAACTCTGTGCGTAGGAACAAAGAAACTGATTAGAAATATTCACTCTATTCATGATATCATTGACTGATTGACATTAAATAAATATTACCGAATTCTGCTTAATTAATTACTGTAAAAGGAGGTATTTCTACTCCTACAATCCAAGATTGTATGTAGATAAGTGGTATGAAAAACATTTTGCTATGAATTATAGTTTCAGGATTTTTTAGCAAAACCAAGATGTTGTTGAGATGTTGATCCTAATCCGAGTGAAAATCGAGTGCAAAACTGTTTTACCAAATGGTTAGGTATGTCTGTTATTGACTGAACATTTCTTATTTATATCATAAATGTAGCTGGACAAAGATATTCAAAGTAGAATGAGCTTTGGTACTTTAGATTCCATATTGTATTATCCGGAAATTTCGATGTGTCCCCAATGGCTTGGTCCGTTCGCTTTCCTTGATTATTTCTACACTTCTGATTTGTGTCAAAGAAGTTGGTCAATGTCCAGATTATTTACATAGGTGCCTTAGCAGACTGACTGTTTGTATTCATATCGTGTTCTCCTTGAGGCCTTACAATCGGATGTGCATGCCAGTTTGTTTGCGTAGATATTCACAATCCGGGTACTATGTCAAAAGCGACAAACCGTTTCCATTTATCATAAAACAGCACTTCTGGGGTCATTGTACCGTGGCCAAGCAGTTGTTAATGTGTCACCATAGCATTCGAAACGACATGTACTGCTCCAGATCCACCAGTAACTGGCAATGCAGTATCTGGACACTAGAACATGACCCTTCTAGGACTGTCCATTTTACTGAAACATCACAACATCTTGGTTTTTGCTAAAATCCGAAACTATAATTCATAAAAATGTTTTCATACCACTTTATCTACATACGCCTTGATTCTTGGTGAAATACGCTACAGTGGTAATTACAGAATTCAGTGTAATAATGTTTAAATTAATGTCAATCAGTGAATGATATCATGAATAGATTGAATGTTCACAATCAGTTTCTTGTTCCTTCGCACAGAGTTAATCAGTACTAACCAGCAGCTAACCCACATCGGCCCCATAACGTGGTTGATAAATCAGCTAAACTGCTTTTGCGAATGCTGCTACCAGTTTTGATAAAGTTACGGCATTCGGAGTCTCAGCAAAGCTTTCAAAGGATGGTACATCAGTGACAAACATGTCTGAAGTAATTCCTTATTTGAAGTTTGTTTTGGGTTATTATACTGACTTACATTGCATTTTGTGACGGGAATTGGCTGAGCCATATAATATAGACATAGCATCCGCAGCGATGATTAACAAACACGTAAACATGATTACGCAGAATCGTTCAACTGGAAATGCCATATGCCATGTTAGAGGTTTTGTTTTGTCAAAAGTGAACAACGATAAAGACAAAATTAACAGGAACTTTCACCTTGAGAACCTGTCGCGAGACTATTAAGCCGTCAATGCAACACTGTGAAGAGCTTCGATTTTTAGCTCTACGGCCATCTTCAGTGTGCGCTTTTGTGTTTTCTGCTGTTTAAGGTGTATAAAAAGACTCCTCTGGGGCTGGTCTATAGCCATTTCTTATAAGTATGATGCAAATGGGTTGTCTAAGGATGGAATCGATGATTTGGAAACTGACTCTTGTGACCACATGACCTATTCGAATCGGTTAAATCCACGATGATTAAAACAAGTAGAGCTGTCTTGTGCTTGTCCGGAAACTAGGTCCTGAAGGCAAAAGGAGAAGAAAGAAGGATTTACCTCTTTTAAATTATCTCATTTAATGACTGATGGTATCATGCCAAAATTCGGACAATTGGCAAGCTTTTTGGAAGTAATGTTTGCTTAAAACACAAAGTGATGGTTCATTTATAAATGGTGATGAATTCCAGGAGAAATGCAAAGGGCTGGCATTTATCAAGTACAAGCCTGGCGAACTGCATTATTTTCATTCTGGCACCTATTAGAGAGAGAATTCTGTCAGATGATACCTAACTGCGCTCTGCTCTTCGACGTGAAGTAGTTTACATGTTTTTAATGTAGAATTGCTTAATTTGTTATTGAGGGCCATGCGGTTATCGACCAGCGCTTAGGTTGTTACTGAACAATTAATCGGGAACTTAATGTGGTGCGAAAAGTAGAAATTTTCCAAACGTTAAAGATCAACATGCCAAAACGTTAATTCCGCAAAACTTGATTATCAGATGGCAAATTCATGAGTCACAACCAAAGAACAATCATATGACTGGATCAATGCTAGTAAAAACCTCCGTGATGGTCGCCGGGTCAAATTATATCAATAAACAACAACCATATGCCTGGCGTTATCGGAACAATTTGATCTAACGCTTTTCTCATTCAGTGAGACTACTGGCATACATCGTTTATGGAATAAGGACGTTTCCATCCTTTCCGTATTGTGGCAGCCTAACGAGTCCATGCGTAAGTCAATAAAAGTAGAGTATCTAAAATCGGCATCCGGTCGTAAACAATACGACATTGGTAATTTGGTCAATTTAATTTAGAAAATAGCAGCTGCCTTTCACAGCCACAAGACAAAGTTGAGGGTCAACTCTTTCAGTATTGGATGCAACCTTTTACAACACTACATTGTCAACTGCTTGAAATAGATTTTCAATGGTGATGCAAAGGAAGATTTGTTTCCTCTACCACATTTAGAGGAAGTCCATTTTTGAAACAAACGAGGACCAGATTGGTGCTTTCCTTTCGTTAGGAAAATGGAAACAACAGTCCGAGCTTCAAACAGACCCTTTTCCCTGTGCTATTCGGGCACTTTCTAATCAACAATAATAATGAATTGCTTAAGTACTTGTTGTCATTAGCTTTTCAATGTTTATGCTAAAGAGTAACCGATAGTACACTCATGAGTTACCCCATTTGCTTTCTTAGATTCGTTAACTTAGAAACATCCGACTGTAATAGTCCACATGGTACGTAAACTTCTGATAATGCCAATAATTGAGACAGAGGAAAGTAATCGACCTTTAGGACTGCACAATGTAGACATTACGAAATATCCCATCCTGTTTCAGGTTGTGGGCTGCGAATAAGAGTATAGGTACGGCGAATGTTTGGTGAGAGAAACTTTTTGCGGGTGAGTGCCAGTAACGCGTGTGATCTGTAACATTGCCGCGAGCAGCGTTTAGATATTAAGTAAAGTTGCTATCGTTCAACATACCACACTTTGGACTTTTTTATGCATTTCAGAACTACGGCTTTAATTACAACATACAAAGCCAGTTAATGCCACTGGCCGATAATTGCATGGTTTGAGAAAGACATTTTCAATAACGTATTGGGCAATAGGCACTTTCCGAACACGAATGAAAATGTTGAGATCAGCAAGCTGACAGGGTTCGGACATTTTCACTGGCTGATAGTGAATACAGGAATGGCCCGCTAACTGTATCTCATCTGGCAAAATGACATTAAGCGCATAAAGAAATGCATTTACTAGTCTAATTTGTATCAAAACGTATGATGATATGTTTCTCATAACGCTGATAAGTCTAGAGCGCGTTGAATGATAGAGTCGTTTAGCTAAAGAAATAACCTGCAAAGTCATTACTTTTGTCTCATTTGTTCTCTTTATCGGCGGAATAACGCATTCTGGTTCTCTAACTCTTTATACCGCGGATCATGTTATCCTGAATGGTATGAAGTTTGAATTTTATGTCGAGTTTTTGCATCTGATATTACTTCAATAATGAGGTGTGGTTTGGCACTAGTTTCATTGCTGTTTTGGCATTATTTCTTTTCAACCATGAACGCGATCTGTTGACTGGATCCGGCGGTTGTTTAACAATTGAACTCTGGGGCCTTCCATAAAAGGCGGTGTACAAACCATTCGGCATTTTTCATTGCGGTACGGTTCTACTGAATTTTATGCTACTGCCAGAGTGTTTTGGACGGAAGTCCAGCACGTACTTTAAAATGCTGAATCCAGCATTTTGTTTATCTATTTATTATCGAGAAAGGAGGCTCGCGCCACCCCACTTGTTTATCCAGAAAATATTTTGTGCGTTGCCCGGCCGAACGTTGGTATTTCCGGCGTTTAGTTTTACCTGGGCGGGTGAGGCGCTGGCAGAGTCTGTGGTTTTTGACAAAGGCATTGTAGCGAGTTTATTGCTTTTACCTTTTTCTTTAAGTAATCTGTAAACACCAGTTAGCCTTTTTTTATGCAGTGTTTCTGTGTAGAGATATGAAGTCATCTGCTTTGCGGACAATCGTGGCCGCGAAAATGCCGGACAAATGCCTGTTGATATAAAATTGTGGTTTATCAGCTTGAATGGTAATAAAGGCCGAATCGTATTAATCACGATTCTGATCGATTGCATGATGTCGTGATAATCTCTTGTTAAACGAAAGGGGT